>NC_069499.1:366328199-366438199 GCF_027579735.1 Bombina bombina | reverse complement strand
ATATATGAGTATGTGTGTGTATATATGTGTGTATATGTGTATGATGAATGTGCATTGGTGTGTGCATGTTTATATATATGAGTATGGGTGTATATGTGCATAATGTATGTGCACTGGTGTGTGCATGTTTATATATATGAGTATGTGTGTGTGTATGTGTGTATATGTGTATAATGTATGTGCACTGGTGTGTGCATGTTTATATATATGAGTATGTGTGTGTGTATATGTGTATGATGAATGTGCATTGGTGTGTGCATGTTTATATATATGAGTATGTGTGTGTGTGTATATGTGTATGATGAATGTGCATTGGTGTGTGCATGTTTACATATATGAGTATGTGTGTGTATGTGTGTATATGTGTATAATGAATGTGCATTGGTGTGTGTATGTTTATATATATGAGTATGTGTGTGTGTGTATGTGTGTATATGTGTATAATGTATGTGCACTGGTGTGTGCATGTTTATATATATGAGTATGTGTGTGTGTAAATGTGTATGATGAATGTGCATTGGTGTGTGCATGTTTATATATATGAGTATGTGTGTGTGTATATGTGTATGATGAATGTGCATTGGTGTGTGCATGTTTACATATATGAGTATGTGTGTGTATGTGTGTATATGTGTATAATGAATGTGCATTGGTGTGTGCATGTTTATATATATGAGTATATATGTGTGTATATGTGTATGATGAATGTGCACTGGTGTGTGCATGTTTATATATATGAGTATATATGTGTGTATATGTGTATGATGAATGTGCACTGGTGTGTGCATGTTTATATATATGAGTATATATGTGTGTATATGTGTATGATGAATGTGCACTGGTGTGTGCATGTTTACATATATGAGTATGTGTGTGTGTGTATATGTCTGTGTGTAAATGTTTATATGTTTGAGTGTATGTTTATGTATATGTCTGTATATGTGTGTGTGTTTGTGTATATGTATGTGTGTGTATGTGCTTGTGTGAGTTGCAGAGTATTTACCTCAATTATTCACAACATCAACTTTTAAATAAATACTTTTCTTTTCTTTATATCAACTGACAATCTTTTAATGTGTAGGACCTATGCATTAGGTGTCTTATTTTTATAATTTCTCTGTTGGAAACCTTACATTTTCTATCTTTAAACAATCTGCCTTCTGTCTCTCCGTTATCTCCTTATATTCTCCCTCTCTGTTTTCCCATCCTTATGTCTCTAACTCTTAATCCTCTATTTTCCATACACTGTCCTTGCGCTGTCTGGACTCCTTTCCCCACATTTCTGCTCCACACCCTCAGGGTGCTCTTTACACTATCACAATTTTTTTATATATATATTGGCCATGTTTCCACACATTCATCTGACACATTGCCCCTCCCAATATCGAGTTCTGGCCTGCCCCAGTCTGAATATTTGTCTATAATTTGCCTCAGTGGGGGAATTAGATAATATACTTCAAATTGAGCCCATGCATTTGAAGGACAAATTTATGGTTTCACAACTGTGTTGGAGAAAGCAGCTGTTATGGTTAACATCAGTGGGAGAATGGGTGAGCAACAGTAAGAGTTAACATAAGTGATCAGCAAAATTGTGAAAAAATGTTAAACTGGTGATAAAGTTTAATTTTGTTGGGAGGAGAAAAAGGTTAGTGGGTGCCTAGGATTAACATTGTTGCAGGGTGAGGTAACTGCATGGGTTATACCACTAGGGCCTAAGTAATATAGGAACCATTTGTAGAGTGGCTGGGATCATATGCTCCTTGGCGGCAAAACATAACAATCAGCAGGTCGGATATGCTTTACACCACTCCAGGTGATGTCTGGCATAGCACGTGAATAGTTCCCATGCTGTTATTGCTTTCAATGTTAGTTTAGAACTCTATAGTGAGTGATACAACAGTTGATAGGCAAACTTTACACAATACACAGTTCAGCACTCAGCAGCCTCAGTCTGTGAGTTAGCGTGGTCACTTCATAGCTGGGCTGTTGCTGCTTCTAGATGCTTCCACTTCACGATCACAGCACTAATGGTTGACTGGGGCAGATCTAGTATGGTAGAAATTTCACAAACTGACTTGTGGCAAAGGTGGCATCCTATGACAGCGCCACGTTTAAAGTCACTGGGCTCTTCAGTTAAACCTATTGTACTGGCTATATTTGTCTATGGAGATTTCATGGTTATATGCTGGATTTTTATGCACTAGTTAGCAATGTAGGGGTGTCCACATACTTCAGCCATATAGTATATATACATGGGCCCCCTGTTAGTGTGTATAGAGGACCATTTCACAAAGTGCCGTGGCTAACTGCAAAAACAAATGGCTAGATTACGAGTTTTGCGTTAGAGGCTATGCGGTGCTAACGAGCAGTTTATGCTCACCGCTCACTTACATACAGCGCTGGTATTACTGGTTTTTACAAACCCGGCGTTAAAAGAAAAGAAGTGAGAAAATTTTAGACCTATATCCCTGCTTAATGTGGATGTAAAAATTTACGCAAAGATCCTCGCAAATAGACTCAAGTTAATCCTCCCACACATAATTTCCAACGATCAAGTAGGCTTCATCCACTCACGTGAGGCAAAGGATAACACTGTGAGGGCTTTCCATCTAATTGACTACCTACAATCTCATAAGATACCGGCTGTAGTGGTCTCAACCGACGCTGAAAAAGCTTTTGACCGCGTCGGTTGGACCTTTTTACGTCTTACATTACAAAAATTTGGCATAGATAAATCCTTTATATCTAAGATCTTCGCTCTTTATGCGACCCCGATGGCAAGGGTGAGGGTGAATGGGATCCTGTCGGAGCCATTTCATATCTCTAATGGGACCAGGCAGGGGTGTCCTCTATCGCCCCTGCTATTCGCCTGCGTGGTGGAAACTCTGGCATCAAAAGTACGACACAACCCAAGCATTTCAGGCACCCAAATAAGAGACACAGAGCATAAGACTCTGCTATATGCCGACGATATCCTTTTCTTTCTGACTAACCCTCTTAATTCGATCCAACAGTTGCTTAGAGAACTAGACCACTTCCATTTAGTATCCAATTTCGTAGTTAATAAGAGCAAATCCGAAATGTTAATTTTACAGAGTAATGCCCACCTCATAACACATATACAAGAGATTTGCCCTTTCAAATTACAAAAGTCAGGCTTAAAATATCTGGGAATCATGCTAGCCCCCTCCACACCGGAAATGTTCTCTCTCAATTATAAAACACTACAGAGATCCATCATCAATGATATGTCCTCGTGGAGGTCTCATAACATCTCATGGCTAGGAAGAATAAACACGATAAAAATGAACATCTTACCAAGATTATTGTATTTATTTCAGACCCTACCCATCCCACTTCCTCCCACCTACCTAGTGAACCTACAAAATGCTATCTACGACTACATTTGGGACAAACGTAGGGCCAGGATCAACAAAAAGCTTATGCACCTACATATCAGAGATGGGGGTTTGGGGGTACCCAATCTTAAAAAATATAGACAAGCAGTATTCATGCAAAGGATCATAGATTGGTTCACGAATTTTGAAATCAAAGCTTGGGTTAACTTAGAACATGACATCTCAGGACAGCAACACTTAGGGACTCTCTGTTGGCAGAGGCGAACATTACTTTCGTCCGGCATAGCCCAAAACGCCATAATATCAGAAACTTTCAAAACTTGGGATAGAATCATCATAGAGTACCCGCATGTCTCCTCGAGGTTTTCGCCCCTGACCCCCCTTACTGATAATGTAGATTTTGCTCCGGGAGCTAGTATGTTGAGGGATCCCCAACTCATAAATAATCAAAGAGCCGTAATGATGTTCCACCTAGGGTGTGAACAGAGTTTGAGGTCCGCCAGAGAACTGACAGATGACGGACTTACTATTTTCAAAGATTGGTTTTTATTAAGACAGTGTCATTCTTATATCTTTAAACACAAAGACAGAAGGAATCTCTTACGGCCCCCAACTCCATTTGAAACTCTATGTAAATCATCCACTCCGGCTAGGAGGACTCTTTCACTCACATACTCTATCTTACAACTGACCTCGTCTACACCACACTATCTGGACAGTTGGGAAAGGGAACTTAACGTTGAATTCTCACACATAGATAGAACACGTATGTTTGCCTCCATAACAAAGACCTCCACATCCAGCAAGATAGTGGAATTAAATTTGAAGATAATACAGAGGTGGTACCTCACACCCTCACGAATTCATAAAATATTCCCTTCCAGCAATGAGAGATGTTGGAGGTGTGGGGGTACACCAGGAAACATGGCTCACATATGGTGGACATGTCCACCCCTGCAGCATATGTGGGAAAACATAGCAAGAGAAACCTCAATTATGTTAGAGGTAGAGGTGCCAGCGGACCCAACAATTTGGCTATTTAATATTACCCATGGTAAAGTTAGTGGATATAAACAAAAGCTACTATACATAGCAAGCAATAGCTTTAAAATCCTAGTGGCAAGGGGGTGGAAGAACAGGGAAGTCCCTACAATAGTTCAATGGCAGCATCAGTTACACCACTTCCTAGATCTAGAAGAGTATGCCTTCATGAAAAACAAAAGAATAGATATCTACACTCAGATGAAAATTACTTGGGAGACTTATATACTGACACGACCAAACAGTACACCCCAGACCTAGTGATACTTTATGGTGCCAAATAGGCAGTGTTTTCACCTGCAACTAGGTGACCTGATTTCCCTTGCAATGCTTCTTCTCATGGATGTTTATATAAGAAAGTACAGTGGAATTTTTAGAGCTGATTAGCCTATATGATTCTTTTCATGTTTCTTTGCTTTATCTTCTTTTTCTTTTTTTTTGTTTGTTTTGTTTTTGTTTTGTTTTCTCTGTTTTTTACGTGATACATAACATTGTAAAATACAACAGCATATTACTATAGTTTACATTTGGAAGCTGTGATGTAACAGTTTTTATTCCCTTTTTTTGTTGTTATTGACATTTCCAATTTGTAACTGGATCCATATTCTGTTTAATAAAGCTGTTTTTTGAAAATAAAAAAATAAAAAAAAAAATAAAAAGAAAAGAAGTGAGCGTAGAGCAAAACTTTGCTCCACATCTCACTCCAATACCAGCGCTGCTTAAGTCAGCGGTGTGCTGGTGTAACGTGCTCGTGCACAATTTTCCCATAGGAATCAACGAGGAGAGCCAGCTGAAAGAAAGTCTAACACCTGCAAAAGAGCAGCGTAAAACTCCCTAACGCAGCCCCATTGATTCCTATGGGGAAATACACCTAACACCCTAACATGAACCCCGAGTCTAAACACCCCTAATCTCACACTTATTAACCCCTAATCTGCCGCCCCCGACATCGCTGACACCTACATTATATTAACAACCCCTAATCTGTCCTTCCGGACACGGCCGCCACCTACATTATACTTATGAACTCCTAATCTGCTGCCCCAAACATCGCCGACACCTACATTATATTTATTAACCCCTAGTCTGCTTCCCCAATGTACAGGAAATAATAAACAAATTACAATATTTTTAAACTAATTACACCTAATCTAATCCCCCTAACAAAATACCCCCCCAAAATAAATAAAAGCCCTACCCTACACTAAATTACAAATAGCCCTTAAAAGGGCCTTTTGCGGGGCATTGTCCCAAAGTAATCAGCTCTTTTACCTGTAAAAAAAATTACAAATCCCCCCAACATTAAAATCCACCACCCACACAACTAACCCCTTGAAGATCACCTTACCGGGAGAAGTCTTCATCCAACCGGGCCGAAGTCCTCAACGAAGCCGGGAGAAGACTTCATCCAAGCCAGGCGAAGTGGTCCTCCAGACGGTCAGAAGTCTTCATCCATCTGGCGCTGAGCGGGTCCATCTTCAAGACATCCGGCGCGGAGCATCCTCTTCCAATGAAGTCTTCTTACTAAAATGACGGTCCTATAAGTGACGTCATCCAAGACAGTATCTCTTCAATTCCGAAAGGCTGATAGAATTCTATCAGCCAATCAGAATTAAGGTAGAAAAAATCCTATTGGCTGAGGCAATCAGCCAATAGGATTGAGCTGGCATTCTATTGGCTGTTCCAATCAGCCAATAGAATTCCAGCTCAATCCTATTGGCTGATTGCATCAGCCAACAGGATTTTTTCTACCTTAATTCCGATTGGCTGATAGAATTCTATCAGCCAATCGGAATTGAAGGGACGCCATCTTGGATGATGTCACTTAAAGGAACCGTCATTTAGTAAGAAGACTTCGTTGGAAGAGGATGCTCCGCGCTGGATGTCTGGAAGATGGACCCACTCCGCGCCGGATGGATGAAGATAGAAGATGCCGTCTGGATGAAGACTTCTGCCCGTCTGGAGGACCACTTCGGCCGGCTTGGATGAAGACTTTTCCGGGCTTCTTTGAGGACTTCGGCCCGGTTGGATGAAGACTTCTCCCGGTAAGGTGATCGTCAAGGTTTTAGTGTTATTTAATTGTATTTAATTGTATTTAATTCAGGGAATTAATTTAATTATAGTTTAGTGTTAGGTGTTAGTCTAATTTAGGTTATGTTTTATTTTACAGGTAAATTTGTACTTATTTTAGCTAGGTAGTTAGTAAATAGTTAATAACTATTTAGTAACTATTCTACCTAGCTAAAATAAATACAAACTTGCCTGTAAAATAAAAATAAACCCTAAGCTAGCTACAATGTAACTATTAGTTATATTGTAGCTAGTTTAGGGTTTATTTTATAGGTAAGTATTTAATTTTAAATAGGAATAATTTAGTTAATGATAGTTATTTTTATTTAGATTTATTTAAATTATATTTAAGTAAGGGGGTGTTAGGGTTAGGGTTAGACTTAGATTTAGGGGTTAATAACTTTAATATAGTGGCGGCGACATTGGGGGCGGCAGATTAGGGGTTAATAAATGTAGGTAGGTGTCGGCGATGTTAGGGACAGCAGATTAGGGGTTAATAATATTTAACTAGTGTTTGCAATGCGGGAGTGCGGTGGTTTAGGGGTCAATATATTTATTATAGTGGCGGCGATGTCCGGTTCGGCAGATTAGGGGTTAAAAATTTTCAAGCTATGATTAAAGCTTGAATGCCTAAACACATAAGCTGCTACCTGCTATGTTTTAAGTGGAAGTACTCTGTTTTGTATTGGACACTAGTCCAATTTTTTTATATTTAATAAATGTTAACTTTTACCTACATTTGACATTATTGCTTTATCTGATGGCCAGTTCTTATGTCAAATGTTATATAGTCTCTTTTGCAAGTGAAGCCCCACCTTGGGTTTAGCTTCAGGCATCTATATACAAGTGGTGGGTTGAATATTTCATCCACAACCTGTCAGGCCGCCACTAGAAATTTTGGGGCCCCTGACTTAACCATTGATCAGGGCCCACCCCCTCCCCTTTGACATATACAATTTGTGACCAAGTGACTAAAACGTATATGCACTTTTTTCTAAAGTGTCTATTTAAACTTGGAAATGTTGTAAAGGTAGTAATATACAAACATACAAACACACAGACACACTCATACACTGAAACACACACACACTCAGACATAAGAATTCACATATAGACACTCTAGCAGACACGTAAAGGAACACTCAAATGCACTCAGACACAGACACTCAGCACTTGATTACATTGACCTGACAAGTAATGAGGTAGACTACAGTTTTGTAAAAAAAAGGAGATTTAGAAAACAAAATATGGAGTTCTGATTATCTTTTTTAAAGGAAGATGCCAACTAAATGATGACAACAGCATGCAGTGGCTGGAAGGAAGGGCCCTGAACTGCCTAAACAATAATTTAAAGGTTAAATGGTGGATTGGTGACTTCCGTAAAGGTCTCAAAGTCTGTAGAAAGATGTGAATACAGTAGTAAGGTCAAAATGTCCTAAAAAGGAACAGATAATGGGGACACACACACACACACAAACTCAAACTTGCACATACACCCAAGGAAACACTGACAGAGATAGCCTCAGAAAACGCACAAAGACATACACACACAGAGAGACAACCACATAAAACACAGAAAGACATACATACACACACCCTCACTGAGACATCCACAGAAAACACACAAAAACATACACACACCCTCACAGAGACACCCACAGAAAACACACACCCTCACAGAGACATCCACAGAAAACACAGACATACATACATACACACACACACACACACACACACCCTCACAGAGACATACACAGAAAACAGACATATACACTCACCCTCACAGAGGCATCCAGAGAAAATACACAAAGGCAAACATACACACACCCTCACAGAGACACCCAAAGAAAAAGCTCAAAGACATATGCACACACCACATCCACAGAAAATGCACAAAGACATACACACCCACCCTCACAGAGAGACCCACAGAAAAAAAATACATACACACATATAGAGATATAAACCAAAGCACAAAGACATAAACACAGACACCCACAGAAACACTCAAAGGAGGAAACATTTATGCACCTTGCATCCCCTAAATCAACAGTGTGTGACATGCATGCAGAAATTAAGAGATCACTTTTTAAAGAATCATATTTGTAAACGTGTAAACAAAAATAATTCTGTGAATTCAAAATTGTACATTAATGATCTGGGTAGATGACTAGATGAAGAAAAGTATTTTTAAAAGGTTGACATATGTTTGTTTTTTCCCCATTTTCCCCAACCAAGAGCACCACTTCAAATATAGTTTACAAATGTTCCCATCTGTCAGCCGTACTTATGGATTTTGAAAATGCTGTACTCTATATGGTCTTAGTGGAACCATAAGCTGTGGTACTCATACCATTAGATCTGGTTAAATGCAGGATTTAGGCTTGTTGATATGTAACAAAAGGGCACCTACCATTTGTGTATTGAGGAGGAAGCATTTCTGCATGGCTTTAAATATAGAATTTCTAGAGCATTGTCAAATAATCATAAATACACTGCTGCTAAAAAAATATGTGTTTTTATGGACCCCTGGCCCCACCATACAACTACTACCACACTGAAGTTACAATCTGAAATTGCACAAAGAAATAAAAAACATTTACTAAGTAAGTCCTACCTCCTCTTCAAATGAAAGTGATCTACCGTCAGACTCAGGCACACACTGTACAAACAAAGTGCCAAGTCTGTCTCACACTGTGCATAGTGGTTTAGTGCACACTCAGAAATCCTCTCAAATGCTAATACTTTACTCCTTGTAATAACATTTTCCATGCTCAGTTAGCACTCTGCTGTAGTACCCACTCATGGGGCGCCCCTGGCCCATTGGGCCCCTGACAGGAGTCACCCCTGTCACCCCTGATGGCGGCCCTGCAACCTGTTACTCAATACTGATAGTGTATTGACCTGAATGGGACCACCAACTATCCTCTCGATGGCACGATTTGGTGGTTTGAAGTGGCAACGGAATAGTCCCCTTCTATCTGTCACTGTACTGGGGTCATTACCAGCAGAGGAGCTTATTGGAATTTTCCAACCGACTGTCTCCGATAAATCCAGTGATCAATTGCAACAGTGACACATATGCAGGATTTGTAGTCAGCCCCTTTAAGAGATCCAGTGGCCCATTGTAAGAAAGATTTTTATTACTTACCTTAATTATATCAGGGCCAGACTGAGAGAAGTTTGGATTGTGGGTGGTCCTTGCGACTCCCGTGTCCAGTCTGGTGATTAATCAAGGAAGCAGCGGTATGAGCAAATAGTTTACTCCTTTTAAGTGGATGTATATTATTGTATTATTCTATAATAATCCTAATTATCAATCACACTTCAGGAATGATTCATACTTCATCATCCTGCTCTATTTGGGTTTCAAAATTCTCTTGAATTTCTTCTCACTTGTTCTCCCCAACAACTTATGCCAGTTACTAAGCAGCTTTAAATTATATTATTTTAGAAAAAAGCACATATTTCATCTGATGTCTTATTTCATTAGAAAAATATTTTATAAATACATATATAGTTATCAACACATTTTATCCTATGACAGATTCTCTTCAAATACATTGTAAAAACTTATTTAAAAGAAAATTGTAACTACATTTTTTTTTGCTCCTTTAACCCCTTCACTAACGGGAATTTCAAAGAAGAACTTGCCCAAAATTCCAGATAATTTTTAGCATTTTTGCTTTCACTCCATTTAAACAGAAATAGTGCCTTATTTTTTTATTTACCTATAAAAACAATATATATTTTTAAGTAGACAACCCAAGGCCCATTTTGGTATATTTAATGCCACAATTTCACAGACAAATGTGATCATATATAAAAAAAATCATACATTTTTCACAGACTTTGGGTTTCTCATTGAAATTATTTACATATCATTTGTGCATTCATAACACAAATAAAAAAACTTTTCTGGGATCCTTTTTGTTTAGAATTAGCAGACATGTATGGCTTTGCCATTGATATTTGGTAATTAGAAGGACACTAATCGTAGCTGCACACCACACTTCTGAAATACCCAGCATTAAAGCAGGTTAATTATAACTGGTAAGAGTAATTGTATTGCAATTTATAGATTACTCTTCCACCTTCTTGATCCTTCCCACGCACTCCTCACCAACATCTTAGTTACCAGCAGACAGTCTGCCAAAAAATTTTGTTTTTTTTTCTGCAGTGTAGGGATCCTTCCTCAACCCTCCCACACCCATGATCCCTCCCAAACATCTCTCTTACCTTTCTCCCTCCTACTAGTGACAGCCATCTTAGGTATGGGCAGCTGTTTTTCTTTCTGTAGTGAAAGGGTCCACTCATCATTTACACCTCCTCCCTCCCCATGATAATTTTGCAGGGTCCCCCACCCGCATTTCCTCCCACACCTCACACCAGCACCAACAGATGATCATTACAGACAGTGACACAGAAAGAAGTGTTAAACACTCACAACATGTGAGTGCTACTTTTACAGCAGGGGGTTGCCTAGGAGGAAACAAGGGGA
This sequence comes from Bombina bombina, assembly GCF_027579735.1. Taxonomy (NCBI): domain Eukaryota; kingdom Metazoa; phylum Chordata; class Amphibia; order Anura; family Bombinatoridae; genus Bombina; species Bombina bombina. The sequence continues at coordinate 366,427,228 of NC_069499.1, read as the reverse complement.
GGGTAGAGGGGGCCACCAAACCCCCCAGCATAAGGCTGGACCCTCAGGGGCTTCTCATCACCACTCTGTCAAGACACTGCAGCAGCTCCAGTCGGCCCCACATGCAGCACACCAAATCCCATACATGACACAACTAGGGATGGGCGAATGTTTCTAAAAATTCGAAATTTAAAACAAATTTTGATACATTCGTTCGAATCAAATTTTGAATGTTTATATAACATTCTAACATTCTATTTTCGAATTTTCATTTTCAAATTTTTCAATAAAATTTGAAAATAGTCGTTTGAATAATAGAATGTTTAGCTATGTATTCATTCAATTTTGAAATGTAATATTTAAATTTGAATGTGACATTCGAATTCGAATGTGACATTCAAATTAGAAATAGTATTTCTAGTCTACAACTGTGTTTAATAAATGTAATATTTGAATTTGAATGCTACATTCGAATTCGAATCTCACATTCGAATTTGAAATAGTATTTCTAGTCTAATACTGGCCTAGATTTGGAGTTTGGCGGTAGCCGTGAAAACCAGCGTTAGAGGCTCCTAACGCTGGTTTTAGGCTACCGCCGGTATTTGGAGTCACTCAAAATAGGGTCTAACGCTCACTTTTCAGCCGCGACTTTTCCATACCGCAGATCCCCTTACGTCAATTGCGTATCCTATCTTTTCAATGTGATTTTTCTAACTCCGGTATTTAGAGTCGTTTCTGAAGTGAGCGTTAGACATCTAACGACAAAACTCCAGCCGCAGGAAAAAAGTCAGTAGTTAAGAGCTTTCTGGGCTAACGCCGGTTTCTAAAGCTCTTAACTACTGTACTCTAAAGTACACTAACACCCATAAACTACCTATGTACCCCTAAACCGAGGTCCCCCCACATCGCCGACACTCGAATACATTTTTTTAACCCCTAATCTGCCAACCGCCACCTACGTTATCCTTATGTACCCCTAATCTGCTCCCCCTAACACCGCCGACCCCTGTATTATATTTATTAACCCCTAATCTGCCCCCCTCAATGTCGCCTCCACCTGCCTACACTTATTAACCCCTAATCTGCCGAGCGGACCTGAGCGCTACTATAATAAAGTTATTAACCCCTAATCCGCATCACTAACCCTATAATAAATAGTATTAACCCCTAATCTGCCCTCCCTAACATCGCCGACACCTAACTTCAATTATTAACCCCTAATCTGCCGACTGGAGCTCACCGCTACTCTAATAAATGTATTAACCCCTAAAGCTAAGTCTAACCCTAACACTAACACCCCCCTAAATTAAATATAATTTTAATCTAACGAAATTAATTAACTCTTATTAAATAAATTATTCCTATTTAAAGCTAAATACTTACCTGTAAAATAAACCCTAATATAGCTACAATATAAATTATAATTACATTGTAGCTATTTTAGGATTAATATTTATTTTACAGGCAATTTTGTAATTATTTTAACCAGGTACAATAGCTATTAAATAGTTAAGAACTATTTAATAGCTAAAATAGTTAAAATAATTACAAAATTACCTGTAAAATAAATACTAACCTAAGTTACAATTAAACTATCAATAAATTAATTAAATAAACTACCTACAATTACCTACAATTAACCTAACACTACACTATCAATAAATTAATTAAATACAATTCCTACAAAAAAATACAATTAAATAAACTAGCTAAAGTACAAAAAATAAAAAAGAACTAAGTTACAAAAAATAAAAAAATATTTACAAACATAAGAAAAATATTACAACAATTTTAAACTAATTACACCTACTCTAAGCCCCCTAATAAAACAACAAAGCCCCCCTAAATAAAAAATGCCCTACCCTATTCTAAATTACTAAAGTTAAAAGCTCTTTTACCTTACCAGCCCTGAACAGGGCCCTTTGCGGGGCATGACCCAAGAAATTCAGCTCTTTTGCCTGTAAAAAAAAAACATACAATACCCCCCCCCCAACATTACAACCCACCACCCACATACCCCTAATCTAACCCAAACCCCCCTTAAATAAACCTAACACTAAGCCCCTGAAGATCATCCTACCTTGTCTTCACCTCACCAGGTATCACCGATCCGTCCTGGCTCCAAAATCTTCATCCAACCCAAGCGGGGGTTGGCGATCCATCATCCGGTGGCTGAAGAGGTCCAGAAGAGGCTCCAAAGTCTTCATCCTATCCGGGAAGAAGAGGCAATCCGGACCAGCAACCATCTTGATCCAAGCGGCATCTTCTATCTTCATCCGATGACGACCGGCTCCATCCTGAAGACCTCCACCGCGGACCCATCTTCTTCCGGCGACGTCCAACTGAAGAATGACGGTTCCTTTAAGGGACGTCATCCAAGATGGCGTCCCTCGAATTCCGATTGGCTGATAGGATTCTATCAGCCAATCGGAATTAAGGTAGGAATATTCTGATTGGCTGATGGAATCAGCCAATCAGAATCAAGTTCAATCCGATTGGCTGATCCAATCAGCCAATCAGATTGAGCTCGCATTCTATTGGCTGATCGGAACAGCCAATAGAATGCAAGCTCAATCTGATTGGCTGATTGGATCAGCCAATCGGATTGAACTTGATTCTGATTGGCTGATTCCATCAGCCAATCAGAATATTCCTACCTTAATTCCGATTGGCTGATAGAATTCTATCAGCCAATCGGAATTCGAGGGACGCCATCTTGGATGACGTCCCTTTAAGGAACCGTCATTCTTCAGTTGGACGTCGCCGGAAGAAGATGGGTCCGCGGTGGAGGTCTTCAGGATGGAGCCGGTCGTCATCGGATGAAGATAGAAGATGCCGCTTGGATCAAGATGGTTGCCGGTCCGGATCGCCTCTTCTTCCCGGATAGGATGAAGACTTTGGAGCCTCTTCTGGACCTCTTCAGCCACCGGATGATGGATTGCCAACCCCCGCTTGGGTTGGATGAAGATTTTGGAGCCAGGACGGATCGGTGATACCTGGTGAGGTGAAGACAAGGTAGGATGATCTTCAGGGGCTTAGTGTTAGGTTTATTTAAGGGGGGTTTGGGTTAGATTAGGGGTATGTGGGTGGTGGGTTGTAATGTTGGGGGGGGTATTGTATGTTTTTTTTTTTACAGGCAAAAGAGCTGAATTTCTTGGGGCATGCCCCGCAAAGGGCCCTGTTCAGGGCTGGTAAGGTAAAAGAGCTTTTAACTTTAGTAATTTAGAATAGGGTAGGGCATTTTTTATTTAGGGGGGCTTTGTTGTTTTATTAGGGGGCTTAGAGTAGGTGTAATTAGTTTAAAATTGTTGTAATATTTTTCTTATGTTTGTAAATATTTTTTTATTTTTTGTAACTTAGTTCTTTTTTATTTTTTGTACTTTAGCTAGTTTATTTAATTGTATTTATTTGTAGGAATTGTATTTAATTAATTTATTGATAGTGTAGTGTTAGGTTAATTGTAGGTAATTGTAGGTAGTTTATTTAATTAATTTATTGATAGTTTAATTGTAACTTAGGTTAGTATTTATTTTACAGGTAATTTTGTAATTATTTTAACTATTTTAGCTATTAAATAGTTCTTAACTATTTAATAGCTATTGTACCTGGTTAAAATAATTACAAAGTTGCCTCTAAAATAAATATTAATCCTAAAATAGCTACAATTTAATTATAATTTATATTGTAGCTATATTAGGGTTTATTTTACAGGTAAGTATTTAGCTTTAAATAGGAATAATTTATTTAATAAGAGTTAATTAATTTCGTTAGATTAAAATTATATTTAATTTAGGGGGGTGTTAGTGTTAGGGTTAGACTTAGCTTTAGGGGTTAATACATTTATTAGAGTAGCGGTGAGCTCCATTCGGCAGATTAGGGGTTAATAATTGAAGTTAGGTGTCGGCGATGTTAGGGAGGGCAGATTAGGGGTTAATACTATTTATTATAGGGTTAGTGATGCGGATTAGGGGTTAATAACTTTATTATAGTAGCGCTCAGGTCCGCTCGGCAGATTAGGGGTTAATAAGTGTAGGCAGGTGGAGGCGACGTTGAGGGGGGCAGATTAGGGTTTAATAAATATAATATAGGGGTCGGCGGTGTTAGGGGCAGCAGATTAGGGGTACATAAGGATAACGTAGGTGGCGGCGCTTTGCGGTCGGCAGATTAGGGGTTAATAAGTGTAGGCAGGTGGAGGCGACGTTGAGGGGGGCAGATTAGGGGTTAATAAATATAATACAGGGTATATATAATAGGTAATTGTAGGTAGTTTATTTAATTAATTTATTGATAGTTTAATTGTAACTTAGGTTAGTATTTATTTTACAGGTAATTTTGTAATTATTTTAACTATTTTAGCTATTAAATAGTTCTTAACTATTTAATAGCTATTGTACCTGGTTAAAATAATTACAAAGTTGCCTCTAAAATAAATATTAATCCTAAAATAGCTACAATGTAATTATAATTTATATTGTAGCTATATTAGGGTTTATTTTACAGGTAAGTATTTAGCTTTAAATAGGAATCATTTATTTAATAAGAGTTAATTAATTTCGTTAGATTAAAATTATATTTAATTTAGGGGGGTGTTAGTGTTAGGGTTAGACTTAGCTTTAGGGGTTAATCCATTTATTAGAATAGCGGTGAGCTCCAGTCGGCAGATTAGGGGTTAATGTTTGAAGTTAGGTGTCGGCGATGTTAGGGAGGGCAGATTAGGGGTTAATACTATTTATGATAGGGTTAGTGAGGCGGATTAGGGGTTAATAACTTTATTATAATAGCGGTGCGGTCCGGTCAGCAGATTAGGGGTTAATAAGTGTAGGCAGGTGGAGGCGACATTGTGGGGGGCAGATTAGGGGTTAATAAATATATAGGGTTCGGCGATGTTAGGGCAGCAGATTAGGGGTACATAGGGATAATGTAAGTAGCAGCGGTTTACGGAGCGGCAGATTAGGGGTTAAAAATAAAATGCAGGTGTCAGCGATAGCGGGGGCGGCAGAATAGGGGTTAATAAGTGTAAGGTTAGGGGTGTTTAGACTCGGGGTACATGTTAGAGTGTTAGGTGCAGACGTAGGAAGAGTTTCCGCATAGCAAACAATGGGGCTGCGTTAAGAGCTGAACGCGGCTTTTTTGCAGGTGTTAGGTTTTTTTCAGCTCAAACAGCCCCATTGTTTCCTATGGGGGAATCGTGCACAAGCACGTTTTTGAGGCTGGCCGCGTCCGTAAGCAACTCTGGTATTGAGAGTTGAAGCTGCGTTAAAAATGCTCTACGCTCCTTTTTTGGAGCCTAACGCAGCCTTTATGTGTACTCTCAATACCAGAGTTATTTTTATGGTGCGGCCAGAAAAAAGCCGGCGTTAGTTTTTCGGGTCGTTACCGACAAAACTCCAAATCTAGCCGACTTTGTTTTAAATGTGGTTTCCAATACGAATGTGATATTCGATTTGAATGTGACATTCAAATTCGAAATAGTATTTCTAGTCTAATACTGTGTTTTATAAATGTAATATTCGAAAATCAAATTTTTAAGAATATTCGTTCTTATCAACATTCTATTATGTAAATCGAATTTCTACAATAACATTCGTTCTAACATTCGAATTCGGATATAAACACAGTCGCCCATCCCTAGACACAACCCGCAATATCGACAACATACCCAGTCTCACCCTTCCACTGAGTGCCTGTCCACTAATAACAGGTGGGTTTCCTGGAAGTACCCCTCCAAAGAATACATTTCTGGGGACAATAATGTTATCAGAATCCTATTTTTTTATTGACAAGAAAAAAATCAACAATACAGATGGTAATAATGCAGGCAATCATAAGAAGAAACAATCAGTACCATACAGTATTGTCCTCAATATAACTACATTGTGAGATCATAATAGTGCTTATAATACAAGCTTAAGTTGGTTTCCAGATCCCGTGATCAAGTAAGCCCAAAAGTTTTTTTGTTTAACATTTGAACAATAACTTTAATGTCTTAATGTCCTCATTTTATAATTGAACATGGGCCATTGAGAGTACTATAGAACATCCCCCCCTGGTTTAAGATATGTATAACAATAGTGGGGTATTAATATTAGATATGATTCAATCTGCTATAACAACAGTCCTGTATATTAGAGCTCTTCTTTCCCAATGTTAGCAGTGGTATCAAACAAGCAGTGCCAAGCATAAAGCTATGTATTGACTTGAAGTATTTAGTTCTGGTGTATATTTAGAGACCAGTACCCAAAGATTCAAGGACAGCAAAGTTTCATTATAAATGATGAACATTAGTCCCCTAGTCGATTATGAGCTATATATGTGGGATATGTGTGTTTAGTTGTCCCAGTGCAGAGAAGTTACATCAGGATAAGATACAACCAATGTTAGAAAAAATCCTTTCTGAGCATATGATATACAACGCTTACCTTTATATCACTGAGTCATAATAGGACATTGACAATAAGTTATAATAAAATAGCTCTTTGATTATTAAATATAGAACATCTTCGTTTCACGGCACTCATTCAATTCTAATATAACATAAATATACCCAGAGGGGAGAGAGGGAGTAAATACACGCTACCTAAGACATAACACATTATATGTTCCAAACAGATTGGTATATGCCAGAGCAGCTCAGACCCGTCTAAAGTGTCTAACCTATTCCCTTCTTCCAAGCACTCACTAGTCTCTGTAAATCAGATTGTCTCACCGCCAGATGTCTAAGGGTGAAGAAGGGACGCTGTAACAGCAGCAGGGCGAAATTTGAGTTCTCTGCGGAGGTAGCCGCAGTAGTTAGATGTTTCCAGGTAGCTGAAGCCGCGGCACCAGTATGAGCTTCAGGACGTTTCAATAGCAGTTGCCGTAAGTAGATATCCTTTGCTGCATAGCTGATAGGTGATGTTAAGTATGGCACTAAGTCCCGGTTGGGATCTAACAGAGCTGGATACGGGTGAGCTGCGCCGCCATCCTTATGAGGCTGTGTGCCTTCTCCTTCTGCAGCCAGAGGCGGTGTCGACATCCCATCAAAGCGGCTCACCCAAGTTGGACCAGGAGCGCTGTCTACTCTCCTTTTGTTAGCGTATGCCTCTGGGGTGTTTACCAGGCTGGGTAAGCTTGAGATTTTTGTTGCTATCAGCAATGACGGCTTACTAGTGCGGTTGTTCACATCGGGCTGTGTGGAGAGGTTTGCTGCAGCTCCTTGGCAGCGCTGTGTATTCGCGCTGTTTGCTTTTCCCAGTGTAACACTGTCCATGTATGATAAGAGCTCTTTTTCTGTTGGCGTTCTATCAATTAGAGTTTGAAATAAAGCCTCAATCTTGGCAAAATGGCGATCAAACTTGTCTAGCATGTCGTTGCGCCACGTGGATGTGGCTAATCTCGCCATTGCTATTAGCAGTGTAGAGCTGTAAGCTGATAGTGGTTGCGAGATGAGTATGAAGGTGAGGACCTGTTTAGAGAAAGTAAGTCAGTAAGGCAGGTATCTTCTGCCAGCCCTGGTAACCCGGTATAACCGGGGGGGTCGCCACCTATGTTCAGGCCGCTGGCTTAGGTCTTATGTTGCCGATTTGTAGCCCTGAAGTCATAAAAACAGCATGTCAAAATAGCCACCAGCTACTGCGGAGCTATTATTTGAAGAATAGGTTAGGTGATTTTGCTGTTATTTCTCAGTAATCAGCGGATTAGAAAGGATCCTATGCAGAGCTCAAAGAAAGTGCGTCCAGCTGGTACGCTGTTCGGACACGCCCCCCATCAGAATAATATTTTAATTGAATATGTACTTTCTTTTATTAAAGGGACAATGTAATGTAAAATTGATTTCCCCTTAATGTATTTCTACAGATTCTGCAGAGTATTTCATTTATTTAAAATTCCTCTGATAGGTTTATTTTTACATAAAAAATAGCAAGTTATGCTCAGGGAAACCACAACCCATTTTCCTCAATAACATGCCCATCTAAGGACTATATTACTAGTGGAGAGCTATTTATAACTTCCGCATGCACGCTAATTAAGCTCAACTTCGGATTTTGTGTGCATCAGCTACCACGTGCATTACAAGTTGAAATTAAAAAAAATTGCATGTTCGCTATCCAGATAGCTGATCCACCCACCTGCTGATAACCACCTGGGTGCAAATATGTAAATAATACCTCCAAATGAAATGCACTCACAGGACCTTTTGGGTGAAGAAATCCAAAATGTATTTTAACGTTTCTGAGACATACAAACCCCTTCATCAGAACAACTAAATAGTGTAAATAGCATAATATTTAGGATAGGAATTCCATACTTAGGGCTGACAGCTGCCACTCTCAGTTAGGAACGGTTAACGCTGCTTTTTAAGCCTAACACAAAACGCATAATCTAGGTGTATGTTTGGTGGGAGTTCTGACCAATCAGTAAGCTAGTATTGTGTTTTAAATAAGCCTTGCTTGGAGTACGGCATAAAGCCGAAACACGTCAGCCATTTTTATCACTAGCTGGGAATGTTTCTCTTATATTCCTATCTGAATGCTAATCTTTTAAATGTACTAAATAAAGTATTTTCCTTTATACCACTGATCCGGTGCTCCATATTACTTTCTACTACTTCCTGCACTTGGGGCCGCACAGTGAGCACGAATCACACAGCGGTGAGCCTGCTATGGATTTGAGGGCTACACACACACACATCCATCTACCTGATCATCCAATGATCATACGGACCGGCTCCAACGGATAGTAGACGCCATACGGCATACAGCCGTGCAGCTCTGTGGAAACAAGCACTTAGGAGTTTGAAGGTCCGTCATCGGAAACGAGAACAGGAGGGATCAGGTAAGAAATATTGCCTTGTCACCTACACTCACACACATCAGGAGGGTACTGGGGAAATATATACATACTCATTTTACCCAAGGACAATGTGTTGAAAGCGGATTGAATACCACACTAACTGGGACAAGAGACGTTTCTGTGTTAAAGTTTTCACAGCATACAAAATTATGTTTGGAGTTTATGTGTGTGATATTTAGCCAGTTTCTTGTGATATACTGTAAATCCGGACAAAGATAATAACAATATTAAAGAGATAATATTTTGAATAATATTGAACAGTATTGTGGGAGGGTTGTACACTGCCTAAGCGCCCAAAACTTTGTTATTGACGTTATAAATAAGGCACCCTTGTTTGTTTGTTTGATTGAGAGCTTACATTGTATGGCTGAATTAGGAACCAAGGTTTTGATAGAGACTTTGACATGGTACCTTGGCTTGTCCAATTTGGCCAGATGCGGTAACTAACTTCCAGTTTTGCTTTTAATCTTAGCTGAGTGCTTGCAAGTGAGTGCTAGATTCCTCTGGCATATATTGTTACATAATAGCCAATAGGGAGAAGAAGCTTGATTCAGCATGTTCTCAAATAATTAAGGATATTTGGAATCCTTATTAATTTGATAACATGCTGATTCAATTTCTAACACCTTGTGACATTAATGGTGTTGCTATATTAATATATCCACTACATAAACCTAATAATGCTACATATTATAATAATAATGGGTTTCGGTTTATGCTAGTACATACAGGGAGTGCAGAATTATTAGGCAAGTTGTATTTTTGAGGATTAATTTTATTATTGAACAACAACCATGTTCTCAATGAACCCAAAAAACTCATTAATATCAAAGCTGAATAGTTTTGGAAGTAGTTTTTAGTTTGTTTCTAGTTATAGCTATTTTAGGGGGATATATGTGTGTGCAGGTGACTATTACTGTGCATAATTATTAGGCAACTTAACAAAAAACAAATATATACCCATTTCAATTATTTATTTTTACCAGTGAAACCAATATAACATCTCAACATTCACAAATATACATTTCTGACATTCAAAAACAAATCAGTGACCAATATAGCCACTTTTCTTTGCAAGGACACTCAAAAGCCTGCCATCCATGGATTCTGTCAGTGTTTTGATCTGTTCACCATCAACATTGCGTGCAGCAGCAACCACAGCCTCCCAGACACTGTTCAGAGAGGTTTACTGTTTTCCCTCCTTGTAAATCTCACATTTGATGATGGACCACAGGTTCTCAATGGGGTTCAGATCAGGTGAACAAGGAGGCCATGTCATTAGATTTTCTTCTTTTATACCCTTTCTTGCCAGCCACGCTGTGGAGTACTTGGACGCGTGTGATGGAGCATTGTCCTGCATGAAAATCAAGTTTTTCTTGAAGGATGCAGACTTCTTCCTGTACCACTGCTTGAAGAAGGTGTCTTCCAGAAACTGGCAGTAGGACTGGGAGTTGAGCTTGACTCCATCCTCAACCCGAAAAGGCCCCACAAGCTCATCTTTGATTATACCAGCCTAAACCAGTACTCCACCTCCACCTTGCTGGCGTCTGAGTCGGACTGGAGCTCTCTGCCCTTTACCAATCCAGCCACGGGCCCATCCATCTGGCCCATCAAGACTCACTCTCATTTCATCAGTTCATAAAACCTTAGAAAAATCAGTCTTGAGATATTTCTTGGTCCAGTCTTGACGTTTCAGCTTGTGTGTCTTGTTCAGTGGTGGTCGTCTTTCAGCCTTTCTTACCTTGGCCATGTCTCTGAGTATTGCACACCTTGTGCTTTTGGGCACTCCAGTGATGTTGCAGCTCTGAAATATGGCCAAACTGGTGGCAAGTGGCATCTTGGCAGCTGCACGCTTGACTTTTCTCAGTTCATGGGCAGTTATTTTGCGCCTTGGTTTTTCCACACGCTTCTTGCGACCCTGTTGACTATTTTGAATGAAACGCTTGATTGTTCGATGATCACGCTTCAGAAGCTTTGCAATTTTAAGAGTGCTGCATCCCTCTGCAAGATATCTCACTATTTTTGACTTTTCTGAGCCTGTCAAGTCCTTCTTTTGACCCATTTTGCCAAAGGAAAGGAAGTTGCCTAATAATTATGCACACCTGATATAGGGTGTTGATGTCATTAGACCACACCCCTTCTCATTACAGAGATGCACATCACCTAATATGCTTAATTGGTAGTAGGCTTTCGAGCATATACAGCATGGAGTAAGACAACATGCATAAAGAGGATGATGTGGTCAAAATACTCATTTGCCTAATAATTCTGCACTCCCTGTATTGTCATACACATTCTGTTGTAACTTGGTATCTTGAGTCAATAGCTAAATATAAATTGTAAATATATCTAGCATTGTTGATCTTATTGTATTAATCCAATTACCATGTAGCTATTGTAAATGTATTTGAATTGTATTCTAATAGTATTTCATTGTTTTTAATGTGGTATAGACGTAATGGTAAGGGGCGGGGCTTTTTTCTATGTAAACTGTCTGACTGCCTCCTAAACCTAAATGGACCAGTTGGATGCGAAATGCGTCATATGAAGTCACATTTATTTTGGTATACGCGCTCAGTGAGAGTCGTTACACTTTCAATGAATTAAAATAAACAACTGATTTTATCCTTACACCAATGTTTGGTGGAACACTACTGCCCTATTTGTGTGCAATACCCAGTCAGAAGTGTTCTTTTATAAATATTATCCTACCCTCTGTGACCACTGTGTCCCTTGTTGAAGGTGGATACTCACAAGCCGGGACAAAGGCGTGTTTAATCTGACTAAGGTACCTTTTTTCTATTCCATTCCTTGCTATGTACTAATAATCTATACTCTTAGGGATTTTTTTTGTCAATTCTCACTAGGTTATTTGCTATATTTTGGGTTATTACCTGAGTATGAGGAAATTAATGTACTGCATAGCACATTCAGAAGAATAATTAAATGATAAAAAAGTATTTCCCTCCTGTTGGAGTTTTGTTTTATATATACTTCAATAAATTCTTTCCTATAATACTGGTTTTGTATTGTATTGTTATATGTGAGTGTTAAAGGATACCTTCTTTGACTTTTTATATTTATCATGACTTACAACAAGATTCACAAAGGTACGATAATTGAACCAATGCATATTTTTTGAGAATACACATCTATACAAGTCAAGCCATATGCAGAAATACAAAATACAACTAATTAATGTACAAATTTGATATTTGATAACTAGTGCTACAGAATAACTTATAATAGCTCTGCATGGCAACCATATAAAAACGATGTACATATTTGCATTGAAACACCATACAGGTAAAAAACCCTTTATCTAAACTGCCTGGGACTGGAAATGGTTTGGATTTTGAAACAGTATGGATTTCAAAATATTTGTATATTTGCACCTGTAAAGTTAGACCAAGTGCAAATAACAATATCTATGTCATTTAGGCAAGATATACGTCATAACAGTTTATACATGCAACCTAATGGCAGTTTTTTATAGTTTTTAATATTTTTGCAAATGCAGTATCATCAGAGAGATAGTATAGTACAGTAATCAGAAAAGGAAGTTGTTTTGAATACATATAATTTGCATTCTACAACACAAAAAACAAACCAAAGACTCAGACAGATAAGTTTGCGACTTCTTGGTGTGGAAAACTGGTCATATTTAATCATTTTATTTTTGAAACCATCACCTGCATATGAAAACCAGATGAGCGTAAAAAGCCAAGTTTACAATATCACACACGCGATAACCTATTCCCCCACCAAAGTCAATAGAGCAAAGAAAGTGGGAAAAAAACACCCTACTCACGAACAAACTTGATCACATATTCTTAAGTGCACTAACCCGACTTGAAAATATAAATATTTCACATTCCAATGTTCTGCACATAGAAGAATGTGTTCTATTTGTTCATAAATACATATTTCTATATATATCTGGTGGTAGTCTGGTACAATATATATATCTATACCTATATATATATATATATATATATATATATATATATATATATATATTATTATATATATATATATATATATATGATTATATATATATATATATATATATATATATATATATACACACACAGTGGAGCAAAAAAGTATTTAGTCAGCCACCAATTGTGCAAGTTCTCCCACTTAAGAAGATGAGAGAGGCCTGTAATTTTCATCATAGGTATACCTCAACTATGAGAGACAAAATGTGGAAACAAATCCAGACAATCACATTGTCTGATTTGGAAAGAATTTATTTGCATATTATGGTGGAAAAATAAGTATTTGGTCACCTACAAACAAGCAAGATTTCTAGCTCTCACAGACCTGTATCTTCTTCTTTAAGAGGCTCCTCTGTCCTCCACTCTTTACCTGTATTAATGGCACTTGTTTGAACTTGTTATCAGCATAAAAGACACCTGTCCACAACCTCAAACAGTCACACTCCAAACTCCACTATGGTGAAGACCAAAGAGCTGTAAAAGGACACCAAAAACAAAATTGCACCAGGCTGGGAAGACTGAATCTGCAATAGGCAAGCAGCTTGGTGTGAAAAAATCAACTGTGGGAGCAATAATTAGAAAATGGAAGACATACAAGACCACTGATAATCTCCCTCGATCTGGGGCTCCACGCAAGATCTCCCCCGTGGGGTCAAAATTATCACAAGAATGGTGAGCAAACATCCCAGAACCACATGGGGGGACCTAGTGAATGACCTGCAGAGAGCTGGGACCAACGTAACAAAGGCTACCATCAGTAACACACTACGCTACCAGGGACTCAGATCCTGCAGTGCCAGACGTGTCCCCCTGCTTAAGCCAGTACATGTCCGGGCCCATCTGAAGTATTCTAGAGAGCATTTGGATGATCCAGAAGTGGATTGGGAGAATGTCATATGGTCAGATGAAACCAAAGTAGAACTGTTTGGTAGAAACACAACTTGTTGTGTTTGGACGAGAGAGAATGATCCGTGTACATGAAAGAATGAATGGGGCCATGTATCGTGAGATTTTGAGTGCAAACCTCCTTCCATTAGCAAGGGCATTGAAGATGAAACGTGTCTGGGTCTTTCAGCATGACAATGATCCCAAACACACCACCGCAATGAAGGAGTGGCTTCGTAAGAAGAATTTCAAGGTCCTGGAGTGGCCTAGCCAGTCTCCAGATCTCAACCCCATAGAAAACCTTTGGAGGGAGTTGAAAGTCCATGTTGCCCAGCAACAGCCCCAAAACATCACTGCTCTAGAGGAGATCTGCATGCAGGAATGGGCCAACATACCAGCATCAGTGTGTGACAACCTTGTGAAGACTTACAGAAAACGTTTGACCTCTGTCATTGCCAACAAAGGATATATAACAAAGTATTGGGATGAACTTTTGATATTGACCAAATACTTATTTTCCACCATTATTTGCAAATAAATTCTTTCCAAATCAGACAATGTGATTGTCTGGATTTGTTTCCAAATTTTGTCTCTCATAGTTGAGGTATACCTATGATGAAAATTACAGGCCTCTCTCATCTTCTTAAGTGGGAGAACTTTCACAATTGATAGCTGACTAAATACTTTTATTGCCCCACTGTATGTGTATATATATATATATATATATATATATATATATATATATATATATATATATATATATATATATATACTGTATAATATATATAGGAATATCTATTTTAAAATACATAGAAAATATTTTACTATGTACATAACATTGGAATGTGAAATATTTACAGTACATACACAGTATAACAATTTATTAAATATGAGTATTGCATAAATATGTTTTTTCATGTAAATAAGTGTATATCTGTCTGTAAATACATATATACAAATATAAATACATCAATATTACTGTACAAACTCATAAACACACACTATACATACATATCCATATTTAGACAATGTTAAAGCCCTTTTCCTGTCTTTTTTTTCTAACATGAGACCTCATATCTTATAACTTCTTTGTGCAATATTAATATTTTTTTGTAATAATCTTTATTAAATGGTGTTATTATGAATGTAACTGTACTTTGTAATGTATTTTTGATGCGTTTTGAGACTTTTTGTTTTGTGAAACAGTTAACCAGGGCTCTGTGGTTTTGCGTTAACTTCAATTGTGCTCAAGCGATCACATTTACTTTCAACTTGTAATACTAGTGCTAAACTCGATGCGTGCAAACAACCACGATAAACCCCTTCTTTTTTTTAATGCAGAACTATTAGTGCTCCACTCGTAATCTATCCCTTTATTGTTTTACTATGTGTAATTACACATTTTGGAGGGGTTTTCTTTTACATTTAAGGTTCTTTTGAAAGGGAGAGTCAGGCCTCAATGAATTTTACTTCATACCAGAATATATATTTTTTTTTAATGAAAACCTGTATGAGCACAAGCCATGATAAAAATCCCAGCAAGCAAGACTCTAACCTGCTCACAAGAGAGGCATTACTAATGGCCAAAGAAGTTTTTCATTTATTCTGCTGAGTTATAAGCACTGTTGTCTCCCAAAGTGAAGCTCAGATGTTTATATTAAAAAAAAATTTTTCTATTTTGAATACATGTTGTTCTAGTAATTGTATAATTTTCACTTCAGAATATTACTCTGATAGTACTTTTGTACCTGTAGAAACAAAGGCCTAGATTTGGAGTTTGGCGGTAGCCGTGAAAACCAGCGTGAGAGGCTCCTAACGCTGGTTTTAGGCTAACTCCGGTATTTGGAGTCACTCAAAAAAGGGTCTAACGCTCACTTTTCAGCCGCGACTTTTCCATACCGCAGATCCCCTTACGTAAATTGCGTATCCTATCTTTTCAATGGGATTTTTCTAACTCCGGTATTTAGAGTCGTGGCTGAAGTGAGCGTTAGAAATCTAACGACAAAACTCCAGCCGCAGAAAAAAGTCAGTAGTTAAGAGCTTTCTGGGCTAACGCCGGTTCATAAAGCTCTTAACTACTGTACTCTAAAGTACACTAACACCCATAAACTACCTATGTACCCCTAAACCGAGGTCCCCCCACATCGCCGCCACTCGATTAATTTTTTTTAACCCCTAATCTGCCGACCGCCACCTACGTTATACTTATGTACCCCTAATCTGCTGCCCCTAACACCGCCGACCCCTGTATTATATTTATTAACCCCTAATCTGCCCCCCACAACGTCGCCGCCAGCTACCTAAATAATTAACCCCTAATCTGCCGACTGCAAAGCGCCGCCACCTACATTATAGCTATGTACCCCTAATCTGCTGCCCCTAACACCGCCGACCCCTATATTATATTTATTAACCCCTAATCTGCCCCCCTCAACGTCGCCTCCACCTGCCTACACTTATTAACCCCTAATCTGCCGAGCAGACCGCACCGCTACTATAATAAAGTTATTAACCCCTAATCCACCTCACTAACCCTATAATAAATAGTATTAACCCCGAATCTGCCCTCCCTAACATCGCCGACACCTAACTTCAATTATTAACCCCTAATCTGCCGACCGGAGCTCACCGCTATTCTAATAAATGTATTAACCCCTAAAGCTAAGTCTAACCCTAACACTAACACCCCCCTAAATTAAATATAATTTTAATCTAACGAAATAAATTAACTCTTATTAAATAAATTATTCCTATTTAAAGCTAAATACTTACCTGTAAAATAAATCCTAATATAGCTACAATATAAATTATAATTACATTGTAGCTATTTTAGGATTAATATTTATTTTACAGGCAATTTTGTAATTATTTTAACCAGGTACAATAGCTATTAAATAGTTAAGAACTATTTAATAGCTACCTAGTTAAAATAATTACAAAATTACCTGTAAAATAAATCCTAACCTAAGTTAAAATTAAACCTAACACTATACTATCATTAAATTAATTAAATAAAATACCTATAATTACCTACAATTAAACCTAACACTACACTATCAATACATTAATTAAATACAATATCTACAAATAACTACAATGAAATAAACTAACTAAAGTACAAAAAATAAAAAAGAACTAAGTTACAAAAAATAAAAAAATATTTACAAACATAAGAAAAATATTACAACAATTTTAAACTAATTACACCTACTCTAAGCCCCCTAATAAAATAACAAAGACCCCCAAAATAAAAAATGCCCTACCTATTCTAAATTACTAAAGTTCAAAGCTCTTTTACCTTACCAGCCCTGAACAGGGCCCTTTGCGGGGCATGCCCCAAGAAGTTCAGCTCTTTTGCCTGTAAAAAAAAACATACAATACCCCCCCCCAACATCACAACCCACCACCCACATACCCCTAATCTAACCCAAACCCCCCTTAAATAAACCTAACACTAAGCCCCTGAAGATCATCCTACCTTGTCTTCACCTCACCAGGTATCACCGATCCGTCCTGGCTCCAAAATCTTCATCCAACCCAAGCGGGGGCTGGCGATCCATCATCCGGTGGCTGAAGAGGTCCAGAAGAGGCTCCAAAGTCTTCATCCTATCCGGGAAGAAGAGGCGATCCGGACCGGCAACCATCTTGATCCAAGAGGCATCTTCTATCTTCATCCGATGATGACCGGCTCCATCCTGAAGACCTCCACCGCGGACCCATCTTCTTCCGGCGACGTCCAACTGAAGAATGATGGTTCCTTTAAGGGACGTCATCCAAGATGGCGTCCCTCGAATTCCGATTGGCTGATAGGATTCTATCAGCCAATCGGAATTAAGGTAGGAATATTCTGATTGGCTGATGGAATCAGCCAATCAGAATCAAGTTCAATCCGATTGGCTGATCCAATCAGCCAATCAGATTGAGCTCGCATTCTATTGGCTGATCTATTCCTGGAGGTCTTCAGAATGGAGCCGCTCGTCATCGAATGAAGATAGAAGATGCCGCTTGGATGAAGATGGTTGCCGGTCCGGATCGCCTCTTCTTCCCGGATAGGATGAAGACTTTGGAGCCTCTTCTGGACCTCTTCAGCCACCGGATGATGGATTGCCAGCCCCCGCTTGGGTTGGATGAAGATTTTGGAGCCAGGACGGATCGGTGATACCTGGTGAGGTGAAGACAAGGTAGGATGATCTTCAGGGCCTTAGTGTTTATTTAAGGGGGGTTTGGGTTAGATTAGGGGTATGTGGGTGGTGGGTTGTAATGTTGGGGGGGTATTGTATGTTTTTTTTTACAGGCAAAAGAGCTGAACTTCTTGGAGCATGCCCCGCAAAGGGCCCTGTTCAGGGCTGGTAAGGTAAAAGAGCTTTGAACTTTAGTAATTTAGAATAGGGTAGGGCATTTTTTATTTTGGGGGTCTTTGTTATTTTATTAGGGGGCTTAGAGTAGGTGTAATTAGTTTAAAATTGTTGGAATATTTTTCTTATGTTTGTAAATATTTTTTTATTTTTTGTAACTTAGTTCTTTTTTATTTTTTGTACTTTAGTTAGTTTATTTCATTGTAGTTATTTGTAGATATTGTATTTAATTAATGTATTGATAGTGTAGTGTTAGGTTTAATTGTAGGTAATTATAGGTATTTTATTTAATTAATTTAATGAAAGTATAGTGTTAGGTTTAATTGTAACTTAGGTTAGGATTTATTTTACAGGTAATTTTGTAATTTTTTTAACTAGGTAACTATTAAATAGTTCTTAACTATTTAATAGCTATTGTACATGGTTAAAATAATTACAAAGTT
Source organism: Bombina bombina (assembly GCF_027579735.1). Classification (NCBI taxonomy): domain Eukaryota; kingdom Metazoa; phylum Chordata; class Amphibia; order Anura; family Bombinatoridae; genus Bombina; species Bombina bombina. The sequence goes on along the minus strand of NC_069499.1, from coordinate 366,408,733 downwards.
GCCTGTAAAATAAATATTAATCCTAAAATAGCTACAATGTAATTATAATTTATATTGTAGCTATATTAGGATTTATTTTACAGGTAAGTATTTAGCTTTAAATAGGAATAATTTATTTAATAAGAGATAATTAATTTCGTTAGCTGTAAATTATATTTAACTTAGGGGGGTGTTAGTGTTAGGGTTAGACTTAGCTTTAGGGGTTAATACATTTATTAGAATAGTGGTGAGCTCCAGTCGACAGATTAGGGGTTAATAAGTGTAGGCAGGTGGAGGCGACGTTGTGGGGGGCAGATTAGGGGTTAATAAATATAATATAGGGGTCGGCGATGTTAGGGCAGCAGATTAAGGGTACATAGGGATAATGTAAGTAGCGGCGGTTTGCAGAGCGGCAGATTAGGGGTTAATAATAATATGCAGGGGTCAGCGATAGCGGGGGCGGCAGATTAGGGGTTAATAAGTGTAAGGTTAGGGGTGTTTAGACTCGGGGTACATGTTAGAGTGTTAGTGCAGACGTAGGAAGTGTTTCCGCATAGCAAACAATGGGGCTGCGTTAGGAGCTGAACACGGCTTTTTCGCAGGTGTTAGGTTTTTTTTCAGCTCAAACAGCCCCATTGTTTCCTATGGGGGAATCGTGCACGAGCACGTTTTTGAGGCTGGCCGCGTCCGTAAGCAACTCTGGTATCGAGAGTTGAAGTTGCGTTAAAAATGCTTTACGCTCCTTTTTTGGAGCCTAACGCAGCCTTTATGTGAACTCTCAATACCAGAGTTATTTTTATGGTGCGGCCAGAAAAAAGCCGGCGTTAGCTTTTCGGGTCGTTACCGACAAAACTCCAAATCTAGCCGAAAGACTGCTTAACTATATGAATGGAGGGGTTGACAGTTTATACCATAGATCTAAATTAAAATATTATTTTTCCATTGGTACTTGCCTTTCCATCTTACATTTTAAATGATGCTTACTGTGCAAAACCAATTTTAGGGATCTTTAAATTTAAATATAAAAAGAATAAATGTATCATATTGCAAAACTGCATGAATTATAGCTGCTACATAAATAATCCACATGAAGCTGTAGTTCTCAAAATCCCAATCATTGCTTGCAAAATAACCTAGTACAATTTGAAATCAGATAGAAAACAGTGGAAATGTACAAGATATAATTGTACTGTATATCTAGTATTTTGAAATAAAGGTTACTCTGAAAGACGGGAATTTTGTGTTATTGAGAACTTCTCAATAATGTTTGTAATTGCAAGTATAATAATTCTGTATTTTAAAATCTAAGAAGAATGTTCCTGACAAAAGAAGATAATGAGAATAAATTACGTATTAAGGCAAAATCCTAACACAGACAACAGTAAACCAGCAGGAATTCAAGCACAGAGAGTGCATAATGCACCAGTGATTCCTTTACAATGATAGATACACACAGTGGTTATTGTACAGAAACTGTGCAGCCTTAAGGAAATATCTTAAAATTTTGGCTTCTGTTTAAATTCTTTAATGTCTCCCACAGGGATTTTTGTAGCTTATAACTTGTTTCTTAGTCACAAACATAAAACTATGTCTCTAGATACTGATACAAAGATGAACAGCCAGCTTAAAAAAATCACATAGATAAAGGAAAGCATAATATGGACCACTACAAAATACACATAGCACCTATTGTAGTGTTTAAACCTTTATAAGAAATGCAGTGAAGGTGGGAAATCCTGTGCAGTATAGCTCATCAAAGAAATGAAATATAAGTTGATGCGTGATCTTGGGGTTTACAAAGGTATAATTTAGTTGAAATAATCTTTATTGTCAAAAAGGAAGATAAGAGACATTGGCCTCTAGTTATCAAGCCGTCTACTTACCTGCCTTCGCCAGCACCAATACGCCCGCCTAAGCTCGCCTCACATCGCCGCCGCGGACCTGAATACATTCGCCAAAGTTATCAAAAAAGCTGTCAAAAAGCTGTGCACCAAGTACGAGGCGATAAGCAGCGAACTGTGATAGACCCCGCCACAACTATAATAAATGTATTAACCCCTAAACCGCCGCTCCCGGACCCCGCTGCAACTATAATAAATGTATTAACCCCTAAACCGCCGCTCTCGGACCCCGCCGCCACCTACATAATACCTATTAACCCCTATCCTGCCCCCCTATACCGCCACCACCTATAAAAAATGTATTAACCCCTATCCTGCCGATCCCGGACCCCGCCGCGACTAAATAAATTGTTTAACCCCTAAACCACCGCTCCCGGACCCCACCGCCACCTATATTAAACTTATTAACCCCTAATCTGCCCCCCCTACACCGTCGCCAGCTATAATAAATTTATCAACCCCTATCCTGCCCCCCCTACACTGCCGCAACCTATAATAAAATTATTAACCCCTAAACCTAAGTCTAACACTAACCCTAACATCCCCCTATCTTAAATATTAATTAAATAAATCTAAATAAATATTACTCTTATTAAATTAATTATTCCTATTTAAAACTAAATACTTACCTATAAAATAAACCCTAATATAGCTACAATATTACTAATAATTATATTGTAGCTATTTTATGATTTATTTTTATTTTACAGGCAAATTTAAATTTATTTTAACTAGGTACAATAGCTATTAAATAGTTATTAACTATTTAATAGCTACCTAGATAAAATAAAGTCAAATTTACCTGTAAAATAAAAACTAACTAAGTTTCAATTACACCTAACACTACACTATTATTAAATAAATTATTCCTATTTAAAACTAAATACTTACCTGTAAAATAAACCCTAAGATAGCCACAATGTAATTAATAATTATATTTTAGCTATCTTAGGATTTATATTTATTTTACAGGTAACTTTGTATCTATTTTAACTAGGTACAATAGCTATTAAATAGTTATTAACTATATAATAACTACCTAGCTAAAAGAAATACAAAATTAGCTTTGAAATAAATCCTAACCTAAGTTACAATTATACCTAACACTACACTATCATTAAATAAATTAAATTAATTAACTACAATTACCTACAATTAAATACAATTAAATAAACTAACTAAAGTAAAAAAATAAAAAAACTAAGTTACAAAAAAAAAAGAAAATAAATTACAAAAAATAAAAAAATATTACAAGATTTTTAAGCTAATTACACCTAATCTAAGCCCCCTAATAAAATAACAAAGCCCCCCAAAATAAAAAAATGCCCTACCCTATTCTAAATTACAAAAGTTAACAGCTCTATTACCAGCCCTTAAAAGGGCCTTTTGCTGGGCATGCCCCAAAGTATTCAGCTCTTTTGCATGTAAAAAAAAATACAACCCCCCCAACATTAAAACCCACCACCCACATACCCCTACTCTAACCCATCCAAATCCCCCTTAAAAAAACCTAACACTAACCCCCTGAAGATCTCCCTACCTTGAGTCATCTTCAGCCAGCCGTCCACCGATGGAACAGACGAGGACATCCGCAGCGGCCGAAGTCATCATCCAAGGGGCGCTGAAGAGGTCTTCCATCCGATAGAAGTCTTCATCCATGCGGCGTCTTCAATCTTCATCCGGAACGGAGCGGAGCCTTCTTCAAACGAGTTGACGAGGAGCCATCCTCTTCCAACGACGCCTACCCGGTGAATGAATATTCCTTTAAGTGACGTCATCCAAGATGGCATCCCTCGAATTCCAATTGGCTGATAGGATTATATCAGCCAATCGGAATTAAGGTAGGGAAAATCTGATTGGCTGATGCAATCAGCCAATCGGATTGAGCTCGCATTCTCTTGGCTGATCGGAACAGCCAATAGAATGCGAGCTCAATCTGATTGGCTGATTCGATCAGCCAATCGGATTGAACTTGAATCTGATTGGCCGATTCAATCAGCTAATCAGATTTTTCCTACCTTAATTCCGATTGGCTGATCAGCCAATCGGAATTCGAGGGACGCCATCTTGGATGACGTCACTTAAAGGAACCTTCATTCGTAGGGTAGTCGTCGGGGAAGGAGGATGTTCCGCGCCGGAGGTCTTGAAGATGGAGCCGCTCCTCGTCGGATGGATGAAGATAGAAGATGCCGCTTGGATGAAGATGTCTGCCGGTCCGGATGTCCTCTTCTGCCCGGATAGGATGAAGACTTCTGCCGGTCTGGATGTCCTCTTCTGCCCCATCGGATGAAGACTTTGGCCCGGTTGGGTGAAGACGACTCAAGGTAGGGAGATCTTCAGGGGGGTAGTGTTAGGTTTATTTAAGGGGGGTTTGGGTTAGAGTAGGGGTATGTGGGTGGTGGGTTGTAATGTTGGGGGGTGGGTATTGTGTTTTTTTTTATACAGGCAAAAGAGCTGATTACTTTGGGGCATGCCCCGAAAAAAGCCCTTTTAAGGGCTGGTAATAGAGCTGTTAACTTTTGTAATTTAGATTAGGGTAGGGAATTTTTTTTATTTTGGGGGCTTTATTATTTTATATGGGGGCTTAGAGTAGGTGTAATTAGCTTAAAATTCTTGTAATCTTTTTTTATTTTTTGTAATTTTGTGGGTTTTTTTGTAATTTAATTTAGTTTATTTAATTGTAGGTAATTGTAGGTAATTTATTTAATTTATTTCATGATAGTGTAGTGTTAGGTTTAATTGTAACTTAGGTTAGGATTTATTTTACAGGTAATTTTGTAATTATTTTAACTAGGTAGCTATTAAATAGTTATTAACTATTTAATAGCTATTGTACCTAGTTAAAATAAATACAAAGTTGCCTGTAAAATAAATATAAATCCTAAAATAGCTACAATATAATTATTCGTTATATTGTAGCTATATAAGTGTTTATTTTACAGGTAAGTATTTAGTTTTAAATAGGAATACTTTAGTTAATAAGATTTAATTTATTTTGTTAGATTAAAATTATATTTAACTTAGGGGGGTGTTAGGGTTAGGGTTAGACTTAGCTTTAGGGGTTAATACATTTATTATAGTAGCGGCGAGGTCCAGTCAGCAGATTAGGGGTTAATAATTGAAGTTAGGAGGCAGCGATGTTAGGGAGGGCAGATTTGGGGTTAATACTATTTAATATAGGGTTTGCGAGGTAGGAGTATGGCGGTTAAGAGGTTAATAACTTTATTAGAGTAGCGGCGAGGTCCGGTTGGCAGATTAGGGGTTAATAAGTGTAGGTAAGGTAGCGGCGATGTTGGGGGGGCAGATTAGGGGTTAATAAATATAATATAGGGGTCAGCGTTGTTAGGGGCAGCAGATTAGGGGTTCATAGGGATAATGTAGGTGGCGGCGGAGTGCGGTCGGCAGATTAGGGGTTAAAAAAATTATTATATTGGCGGCGATGTGGGGGGACCTCGGTTTAGGGGTACATAGGTAGTTTATGGGTGTTAGTGTACTTTATAGCACAGTAGTTAAGAGCTTTATAAACCGGCGTTAGCCCAGAAAGCTCTTAACCACTGACTTTTTTCTGCGACTGGAGTCTTGTCAGTAGAGGGGATATGCGGTATGGAAAAGTCGCGGCTTGAAAGTGAGCGTTAGACCTTTACCTACACGACTCTAAATACCAGCGGGCGGCCAAAAGCAGCGTTAGGACCCCTTAACGCTGCTTTTGACGGCTACCGCAGAACTCTAAATCTAGGCGTAAAACATTAATAATAATGTAAAGCATACATAAAAGACTTGTGGAATACGTGATATGTGGTATTATGTATGTAGATGCCTCATACTTGTAATTGTTTTAAATGTGTATAATATTAACATGCTGTTAGAATCATATGTAAAAAGTTAGGCGATTAATAGGTGTCACCTCTGAAGTGCTTTATAGTGTATATAAAGGTATAACATGAATTACCAGATAAAGGCTATCAAATGGCGTTATGTCCCTTTAAGATATAGTAACAAGGGATGTGTTACAAGGTAACATAATTGGTATTTAAACACAACTAGTCTCAAGTCCAACCCAGAAAGGGGAGGGACTGGTAATAGAGCTGTTAACTTTTGTAATTTAGATTAGGGTAGGGAATTTTTTTTATTTTGGGGGGCTTTGTTATTTTATATGGGGGCTTAGAGTAGGTGTAATTAGCTTAAAATTCTTGTAATCTGTTTTTATTTTTTGTAATTTTGTGTTTTTTTTTGTAATTTAGTTTAGTTTACTTAATTGTAGGTAATTGTAGGTAATTTATTTAATTTATTTCATGATAGTATAGTGTTAGGTTTAATTGTAACTTAGGTTAGGATTTATTTTACAGGTAATTTTGTAATTATTTTAACTAGGTAGCTATTAAATAGTTATTAACTATTTAATAGCTATTGTACCTAGTTAAAATAAATACAAAGTTGCCTGTAAAATAAATATAAATCCTAAAATAGCTACAATATAATTATTCGTTATATTGTAGCTATATAAGTGTTTATTTTACAGGTAAGTATTTAGTTTTAAATAGGAATACTTTAGTTAATAAGATTTAATTTATTTTGTTAGATTAAAATTATATTTAACTTAGGGGGGTGTTAGGGTTAGGGTTAGACTTAGCTTTAGGGGTTAATACATTTATTATAGTAGCGGCGAGGTCCAGTCAGCAGATTAGGGGTTAATAATTGAAGTTAGGAGGCAGCGATGTTCGGGAGGGCAGATTTGGGGTTAATACTATTTAATATAGGGTTTGCGAGGTAGGAGTATGGCGGTTAAGAGGTTAATAACTTTATTAGAGTAGCGGCGAGGTCCGGTTGGCAGATTAGGGGTTAATAAGTGTAGGTAAGGTAGCGGCGATGTTGGGGGGGCAGATTAGGGGTTAATAAATATAATATAGGGGTCAGCGTTGTTAGGGGCAGCAGATTAGGGGTTCATAGGGATAATGTAGGTGGCGGCGGAGTGCGGTCGGCAGATTAGGGGTTAAAAAAATTATTATATTGGCGGCGATGTGGGGGGACCTCGGTTTAGGGGTACATAGGTAGTTTATGGGTGTTAGTGTACTTTATAGCACAGTAGTTAAGAGCTTTATAAACCGGCGTTAGCCCAGAAAGCTCTTAACCACTGACTTTTTTCTGCGACTGGAGTCTTGTCAGTAGAGGGGATATGCGGTATGGAAAAGTCGCGGCTTGAAAGTGAGCGTTAGACCTTTACCTACACGACTCTAAATACCAGCGGGCGGCCAAAAGCAGCGTTAGGACCCCTTAACGCTGCTTTTGACGGCTACCGCAGAACTCTAAATCTAGGCGTAAAACATTAATAATAATGTAAAGCATACATAAAAGACTTGTGGAATACGTGATATGTGGTATTATGTATGTAGATGCCTCATACTTGTAATTGTTTTAAATGTGTATAATATTAACATGCTGTTAGAATCATATGTAAAAAGTTAGGCGATTAATAGGTGTCACCTCTGAAGTGCTTTATAGTGTATATAAAGGTATAACATGAATTACCAGATAAAGGCTATCAAATGGCGTTATGTCCCTTTAAGATATAGTAACAAGGGATGTGTTACAAGGTAACATAATTGGTATTTAAACACAACTAGTCTCAAGTCCAACCCAGAAAGGGGAGGGACGAAAATGCGTAATGCGTGGATTGTAACTTTGCAGCTTGGAGAGCACTATCAGGTGATTCATCTCTACCGAAGTTCAGCAAGTGAAGACCTGCATCAGCATTGGCATCACAGAATTACAGCATCATGGAGGTAATTTGTAGCCGGATGGCATCTGCCCCGTGAATCAAGGAAGGTAAAGGTAAGCCGTGCGATTTAAGTCTTGCAACTGGTAGTATTCCATTAGCATTGTGTTTGATTACACTGCCCAGTTGGAAGCAGTGATGTGCAGTCACTAGAGGCAGGTGAGGCAGTGCTTCACCTCTCATATGGGCAAAAATATATTTTTTTTTTTTATTGGCTTTAAAAAAACAAAACTGTAATTTTTTTTCCCCAGCATTTTTTTTTTCACAGCTATATGTTGTGCAATGGAGAGGCACAAGCAGGTCTGCCCACCATTACACAACATGCTGCGCCATCTACTGGATGAAAGTGGTTAAGATCATTGCATGGCCCATAAGTGCTTTATTTGAGGCAGTCCTATATGTGCTGAACCAATCCAGCGAGTGGCATTAGTAAGTGGAACATAAGGTTGGGGCTGGATGTTAAATCATATAAAACAAAACAAAAACGGAAAAAAACAACTTTCATATATTTTGTTGCTGTCCTGTGAACCTGCTAGCTGTGCTAAAGTGAAAAAGAGAGTTCTGTTCTTCCCCTCTAAGTGCAGTGGAATGTGCCACTGTCACTTCCTGAATCCTTACAGAGCAGGAAAAGAGGCACAGAGAGCACTGTTTCAGCCACATCTTATTAAAGTAAGATTTTACTGAAAGGGATTCTGTTAGTGAAAATGATAATTTAATGAATGTGGTTTAGTGTTTGTTTACTCTTTTACAGCAGGGTCATTTTTGTATTTTGTTTACTCAAACTTTACACCCACTAACTTAGCAGCTTGCCTCTGTACTTCACACTAAATTTTAGACTCATTTTCTGAACTCTCTGTAGCTCTGCTGTTTTATTACTTAAAATGCAGTGGTCCCTCTCTCCCCCCCCCCCCCTTGTGTGTGTGTGTGTGTCTCTATATATCTAGCCATCTCTCTCCTTATGTGTTGTTCTCCCCCATGGTATTTTTCTCTCTCTCTGTCTCTCTTCCTCCCCCTCTGACTCTCATCCCTTATGTAATGAAAGAATCTATAAGCATAATTTGCAGCATTAAAGTAAAAAGTATGTTTTAAACATATTTTAATGGGCATGGATTTCTAGATCTCATAATCAGAGCAAGCATTGTGTTATCTGGCAAGAGTTTCTGTTACAATCCTTTTAGACTAAAATCAGATGTTTACTAAGTTGACCAGTTTTCCAAGACACCATTTAAAGGGACATGAAACCCATATGAAACCCATATGCAAATTTAAATAACTTTCCAATTTACATCTAATATCTAATTTTCTTCATTCTTTTGATGTCCTTTGTTGAAAATCATATCTAAATATGCTCAGTAGCTGCTGATTGGTGGCTGCACATAGATACCTCATGTGATTGGCTCACCCATGTGCATTGCTATTTCTTCAACAAAGGATATCTAAAGAATTAAGGCGTATCCTAGCCACTGCCTCACCAGCCTCTGACGTCACTGCACGTCACTGGTTGGAAGTCCTTTCTCAGTCCTGTTTGGTATATAGGAGACCGGACTCGCATATTGCAACCGGAGCGTGTATTTACACTCAAGTACCCGGATTGCAGCTATACTATTGTACTATTATCTGGTTCACCTTTTATCTGGCATATAATATTGTGAATTTAGTGAAGGCAGAACCGGTGTCTTTACCACCTCTTTAATAAACGTTTGGTTTAATGTGATATCCTGTGCAGCCTTGTCCTTCTTTTTTTGGGACTGTTAGCACGGATACAACACAAAACAAATTAACTGAGTGCCCCCTTCCCGTTGTTTTTGTATATCTATGCCGGGAACATCCACTAATCCCCTTGTTGTATACTTTACCTAAGGTGCACAAAAATGCTAATAACCCCCCAGGGAGACCCATCGTCTCAGCGAGGGGTTCGTTACTTCAACCATTAGCACAGTTTGTTGATCATTATCTACAGCCTTTGGTTCAATCTATGCCATCATATTTACAGGATTCTAATGATTTTATCACTGGCATCAAGAAGTTGGAGAATATCACTGATGGAGACCTTCTGGTTACTCTCGATGTGTCAAGCCTCTACACGGTCATTCCCCACCAAGATGGTATCACAGCTGTAACACAGGCCCTTAGGAAGGCAGCATACATTGGCCCATCAGAAGAGGTACTTACCTGTTTCCTCTCGCTATGCCTCATGGAAAATTATTTTCTGCTCGATTCTACATTCTACTTACAGATCTCTGGGACGGCGATGGGGTCCAATGTGGCCCCATCGCTGGCCAATCTGTTTATGGCACTGTATGAAACATCAATTATGAAGGTCTTCAACAATGACAACATCAGGTATTATTGTCGATATATAGACGACCTGTTTCTGGTATGGTCAGATGGAGAAGATAGTTTAATACGATGGATTGACCACCTGAATACTCTCGAGAGTCCCATTAAATTTACCCACACAATCAGCAACTCCACTGTGGACTACTTGGACGTCAGAGTCTTTAAAGTTGAAGGAAAATTGGGCACAACCCTATTCCGCAAGGCCACTGACCGGAACTCATTACTGCATGCCAGAAGTTGCCACCAACCCAGTCTCATACATAATATCCCTAAGGCCCAGTACCAATGGGTAATCAGAAATAACACCAATGAGACATTATGTGAAGAACAACTACAAGATATGACACAGCAATTTATTGAAAGAGGATACAGGCAAAAAGATCTGCTAGAGATGAAATCACATGCACTATCAGCTATGGAACCAAGAGCGGAGGCTCCACCCAAGCAAGATGATCAACTCACTTTTGTGACCACATACTCTTCAGAGATTATACCACTAACTCATACCATTAAAGAAGAATGGAAATTGGTTGAAGCAGATCATACGTTACCTTTCAAGAATTGGAAGGCACCAAGGATGTGTTTCAGACGAGGAAGAAACTTGAGAGATTATCTGGTCAAAGCTGACATCAACCCTGAAGGGGGTATACGGACATGGCTGAAGACAAATAAGAAAGGCTGCTATCGCTGTATTAGCTGTGTCACTTGTAGTGGGATGATAACTGGCTCTCACTTTTGTCATCCGGAAAGCAATAAAACATATGAGATTAAGCATTATCTAACTTGCACCACTCAATTTGTAATATACCTCCTGAATTGCCCTTGTGAAAATTTTACATAGGCAAAACAACGGACGACGCGAGAACTAGGATGGCCAACCATAGGTCTAGTATTCGCTTGGCCATAAGAAATGGAAAGGCAGACCAGCCTGTGGCAAGACATTTCTTGGAGGCAGGACACACTGTCAATGATCTGAGATTCAGACTGATCGACCACGTACCGATTCCACGAAGGGGAGGAGACAGAGGAAATATGTTGTTACGCAAAGAATCCAGATGGATCTATGAACTGGGTACCCTTTGCCCCAGGGGTCTCAATACCCACACAGGATGGCAATGTTATCTATGAACTGTGAGGTTCATGATACACCAGTAGAGTGTTCGATGTTCTACACTATTGGGAGTCCATGATCCATTACTCCTCTCTCTCTCTTCCCCCCCCTTCCATTCTCTTTGTCCTTCTTTGTTTCTTCTTTCTTTCCGTTTTTTTTGTTTTTTTGTTTTTTCTTTTTTCTTTTCTCTCCTTTTCTTTTCATTCTTTCTCTCTTTCTTTTCTTTCTTTTTTCTCCTCCCCTTTTCTTCTCCTATCTCTCATCCCCTCTTTCTTCTTTTTCTCTCCCTTTCTTTCTTCCATTTCTTGGTTCCCCCTTTTCCCTCTTTTTCTTTTTTTCTTTCTTTCTTTCTTTCTTTCTTTCTTTCTTTCTTTATTCTTCAGTTTTCTTCCTTTCTTTTTTCTTTCTTGATTTTTCTTCTTTCTCTTCCTCTCTTTTTCTTCTATTCTGATATATGTTGTATTTCCCCATATGGTACATTTATTACATTAGGATTGAATTATGAGCGTATTATCACAGATGATAAGGTCTAATTATCTGTCATCTTTGTCCTATATTGCCTCTATGTGATATTCATAGGTGGCACTCTGTTCATTTTGTTGTTGTTACCTTGTCCATTATATGGTCTTATTGTTTTAACTTTATTTTAATTTTTGTATTACTTATTCACCTGTACACTTCTTTTGATACCCCGTGATGTTTTTGTTTTTTTGGGGGGTCTTTCTCATTCCGTACCGACATTCTGTACTACAAGTAGAATTTGTTGTCATATAGATGTATCTGGATTTATATTATGTAATGATTGATGGAAATTTCATTTTTTATTTTTGCTAAAGCAGTAGCCTTCTCATTTTTGGAATGTTGGAGCTGAGACTCCATTTATTTAGCTTAGGGAATAGTATGAATCATTAAGGATTATATTTTAAAAGATTTTTTGTATATTCACATAGGGGCAGGTGGCAGCACACTGCAAATTTGGGGCGTCATTCATTGTGTGTTGATAATGGATGTTTTTTATTATATAATTTTTTTTTTATTATTTTTTTTATTATATAATTTTTATTATATTTTTTTATTATATATTTTATTATTATTATTTTTTGTTCTAATTCTTTTGCTTTGGTGGTTTGGGAACAAGAGGTGAGGCTACATATGTCTAGTTTATGCAACTTGATGGATTACAATAATATGTATGTTTTAGGTATTTGGTTAAGTACCTTTGTTTGTTTTTAGAGGGCTGGAGGGGGACCGTATCATGATGTGATCAAGTGCCGATCGGATAGTGGTGCTTACACAGTTTTTCTTTTAATACATGGAGCCCGCTCTTTGTGAGATGACAGCAATATACAGTTGTGCGCATACAGTATAATTATGGTGGGTGTGCCTATTAATGTCAGTGTGACACGCTGAACTTGTCAAAACTCTGCGTTGTTGTGATACGCCTACAGGTGGGCGGTCCAATCTATGATTGGATATATCTCGGCACTTTATTTACCTTTGTGACGAGTGCCGCTACAGAGTGATTATGTGCGGCACAAACAGGGCTTATTTATTCATTTATTTATTTTTAATTTTTATTGCATATTGATGACTCTGATGTTATGCGATATTAATTATTCGTTTTCTGGTATCGCTTGGGGTAGCTGATCTGATGCATATACAGGTCAACCTCGGCTATGGATGAGTGTTAAATTTTAGCGATCTACAAGTGGTCTCACAGTAATTTTAGTCTTACATATGCAGAGATCCAGGCGAATGTTTATTTGGGTTGTATAAATGTGACATTTCAATTTTGAGGTGGTATGCGTCCCTAATGACAGGTGGGCGATGTTTGAGATCATACAACAATGACGTATTGAGCCTTGGGTGCCAGGACGCTGCAGATTGGTGGAATTACGATCCCCAGGAGCCAGGACGATGCTGATTGGTTGAATCACGATCCCCATTCTAACTGTTTATTTACGGTTTTGTCTGTATATTTATGCAATTTTTTAGCTGAAGTTTTTGTCAGGTTGGAATGAGATTGCCCCTCTCTATTGACAATACGGGGTTCCATGCTTAAAATGTTTTATTACTATTCACTTGATTCACTGTATATATTGGTAGTTTTCTATCATTGATAGGTATTGGTCACTATGAAAGGTGTGTTATGTATCTTTGGCCATGATTGGTCAATCACTAGGGGAGGGTAATTTGGAGCCTATTTAAGGCCTGTATTTTCACATTGTTAATTTGTCAGAGGAAGGGACTGTTGCTGTCCCGAAACGTCACAATTTTGAATTAAAACTTTTTGTCACAGTTGGAACAGTTCAGTGAGTGCTTCTTTGCTACATTGTATCATTATCCCTATAGCACCCTGACAAGCTGCAAGAGTTGGTGAGAGTGCACTTACACCATTCTTTGTGTATATATATATATATATATATATATATATATATAATATATATGTATTTGTGTGTTTAGATTCAGATATATATTTCTGAATACATATATAAAGGCATAAATACATATAAACACACATATTAACAAATATATCTACATTTTTGTGTGCAATATTGTTTTAATTTTTATTAGATGATGTTAATATGAGTATAAGTGTACTTTGTAACATTTTTTTATGTGTTTTGTGACACTTGTTTGTTTCAGGAAACAGTTAACTATAGCTCTAAAGTAGCGCAAACCCAATGCAGGAAAAACTTCAATTGCGCTCAAGTGATTGCATTTACTTTCAAGTTGTAATACAAGTGCTAACCCGAAGTGCACAAACAGGTACGATAAACCTGATATCGCTCACGTGCAAACATTTACGCTCCACTCGCAATCTGGCCCATTTTTTTTAATGAAATCTCTGATTTCATATGTAAAATGAGGCCTTCGAGTACTGCTATATTATGGTATCTAAATATAAAATCCAGAAAAGAATTCACATTAAGATAAAAAAGCAGGAGTATGGGATAGGCGCCATTAGACGCAGAATTTCTACCCCTCTATCTTACAAGAGGTTTGAAATATGAATATATGAATAGTTTTTTTTAATGTATAGAAGTTTTAAATCTATTCACTGGCCTTGAAAGTTAACAAAAATATTAAAGTGACCTCTCACTAGAAAAAGCTGGACACTCATGTTCTATAAAAAAAAATAGGTCAGGGATCCGGAAATAGGTGCTTCTAGCAGTGTTGACAAACCTCAATAGCATTGGACTTTACATTGCTTTTCAAAACACTAAATAAATGAACATGTAACATTATGTCATAGATCAAAATCTTCCTACTCTTAAAAACAGAGATAAATAACTTCTCATAAGTATAATGTATCTGTGGAATATTCTTCCTCTACATGTGAGCAATTTGTCTTTCTCTGGATCATTAATCCTAGCAGGATAACCAGCTGCAAGTGGTAGCCTTGTGTCCTCTGTTACAGCAAATAGCTTGTGATCTATGACAAGCCAGTTTATTCCGTGCCACGATAATAAAAGGTCAGTCTGAGTACTTTTGAGGTTATGCGTTTGTAATGTAGGAACATTTGTATATACTGACACAGCTAATAAAATACTCCCCAATTTAAATTGAATTGGGAATACCTGATGCTATAGCTGCAATGAAGTGTGAGTTATGCTAATTCCCAATTAATATTTTCAGTTTTAGTTCAGCATTCATTAATCAACATTAACATAAGAAGAAAGCAATATTGATGTATTGATATGTTATTAGCTCTTCCTTGCTATATTGCTAGTGGAATTTATTTGACTTCAGTGCTCAATGTCCAGAGTTATAAGTTTTTGTGCATTAGTTATTACGGAATCGATCTCAATCCTTTAGAAACAATTATCTAATGATTTTCTGCAGAAAATAACCATTAAAGTCTATGGGGATTTTTTGTAGATGAATCATTTAAGTTTTTTTAAAGGATTGTGGTTGAGCCCTGTATGTTTATATGTTTAATTATATTACTGATGATTTAAAAGTGAAAAAGTCTGTAAAGGGTAAACCCCATAGGCCCAGTTGCAGATCACTTTCTATCAAAAATTTGTTTTAGAAGTAAAAATAGCAGTTAAATATTAAAAAAATATATGAAATACTCATATTTTAAAGATCATTAATCATCTAAAATGTCCTTGGAATGTAAATGGTGACACATTTAATTGCTTCGTTGTTTTTAGAAAGTTAGCTTTCTATCTTGCCTGGCTAAGGTACTTAGCCCTCATGGAACCTGCCGGCTGAAACCTTCTGTGGATTTTACATCACCATGTAGGTGCATGATGATGCCTCATGGTAGAGGGGTGTCAGCTGTGATCACCCGAATCAACAATTAAATTGCCCCATCTTGTCCCACATAGACATTTATGCCATAAATAAAAAATAGCCCTCATTTCAAAGGGGAGAACCCTTTTTTTTTTTAAATAAGGGGTTTCTTATCCCGTAAGATGTTTGAAAATAGTGATCCACTGAATTACTGGACACCAGTCACTTTTTAATAGATGGCAATGAGGTCCAATACAGAACCCCTATCTACCGTTTGGTGTTTTTTCAAATTAAATTTTTTTTGGATACTTTGTCAGTGAGATGTCATCCCTCTGTAAAACCAGAATTTTTTGTTATTTTATACCCACTCATTTTCTGTTTAAGTGCAAAGTGACATAAAATATAAATATATTGTTAAATACATACAGGTGAAGTTATATAATTAATTTGGGCTTAAAGTGCAGAGTGTTTGCTTTAATGTAAGGATATTTACAGACACATTTTGCAAATGGTTTGGATATTACTGCACTTTTTATATGCAATCCTTTTCTTGTCAATGAACCAAAGACAATTGGACAATTAAATGAAAAACTGTTTCATTGTCAGTTGTAAACTTTCCCCTCATTATTTCAGTAACAATTAACCCCTTAATGACCACAATGTACCCTGTATGTCACTGGTCGTTAAGGGTTTTTTCAGGACATAATAGCACAAGTCTAGCAAGAACACGCTATTAATGCTCTCCCTCCAGCAGGCTTTGTGGAATAGAGCAGTCTCAACGCTGGTGGCAAGACCGTGCTATAAAACAATCAAGTCCCAAAAAAAAGCCAGTGACATACAGGGTACGTTGCTGGTCCTTAAGGGGTTAAGCAGTTAAAAGATCTGGAGTTAAATCCAAATGTGAAACTTGCATTTGGATGCTACTGTTGTAAACTCTCAATATGAGGTCCAAATAACTGTCAAAATCAGGTCATTATTAGGTTAAAAAAAAACAAAACAAACCCAACAGAGAGATGTTAGAATTAGCCAAATCCACAATTTGGTACATTTTGTAAAAATAAGCAACACAATGGTGAGCTCAGCAAAACTAAAAGTCCATTACAACTACAAAAGACAACTGTGGTTAATGATTGCAAAATTATTTCTTTGGTGAAGAAAAATCCCTTGACAACATCTAAGCTAAGGTTAGATTACCAGTGTCACATTAATTTTAGCGCAGGACGCAATAAGCAGTATTGCTTGACTGCACTAACATTAGAGCGTGACTTGATATTACAAGTACATAGCAAAACTGTTTTACCAGAGAAGGTTTGGTGTGACCTACACTTTCAACCAATACTTTCAATGGATATAGTGACTGCACTAAAAGGCTCTCATATTAAGTTGAAATATGTACTTGTACTTTAGCCAACATTAAAATGAATATGGGCAGTAACTCTACTGGGATGTTCAGGCGCACTATGAACAGTTTGGCGCCTGCAGGAGGTGTTGGAATTACCTCTGGTTGTAGCTCTGCTTTAGAGTGGGGTGTGATAAAGGTGAAGATGCTTGTCTGCAGTAACGCTAAACATAGTGCAGGCTGTAAAACATGTAAGGAAGAGTGAGCTATTTGTGACCCCAACATCATAAATTACCATGTGGCAGAAAGTGATGCAGGGCGTTTTAAAAGGCCTGTAAAAGCACTATTTGGCTCTTGGTTATTCATTTACAATGATCATGATGTTCAAGTTACTGTCACTCCTGTTTTCTCGACCCTTCTTTGTGCTTGCCCCATTATTGAGCTATCTGTTCTACACTAAACACCTGACTGCTGACCATTGAAACTGTTCTTTGGATTATTCTTTTGGTATACATTGTGCTTCATGACTTGGCTTCAGACTGATCTTGACAACTCTCTTGCAATCTCCTCTGGTGCTGTCATCTGGTACCTGTCTGCTTATATGGCTACTGACTCTCCTCTTCCCCTCTGTATCTCCTGTTCAAAGTGAATCCAGTAAATAAACAAAGTAATTTCTTATTGATATTACACTGTAAAGCTGCAGGTTAGAATAATTACAAACCAATAGCTCACCCAACTGTAAGATTATCTATTGAAATAATGTTACACATCATTAATCTCTATAGCAGTCACATATGTTTTATTCATTAATTAGAAATTGCAAATGTTTGTGAGTGCTTTACATATAGATATTTCAGCTATATTTTTTATTGATTACGTTTTTTTTTTTTTTTTAATACATAATACATAAATAACACAATGGTTAATTTTCCGGTGATATATGCAGGAAACTGGTAGATTGGTATGCTTTCTCTTATAGTGAATTAAGAGTAAACTCATTTTAATTTTACTCTGATATATGCTGAATAAAAACATTTGGATAAATAATTTAGATTTATAATTTAATTACATGTAGAAAAGGGTCATATTTAACATTACACACAAGACTAGATTTGTTAACATAAAATGTAGACTACTATTTATGGGCACTTTTATTCAAGGCAGCTGGTTAAGGGGGGCATTTTGCAATTATGTGCCAATTTTCTGGCAATTTATTATTCTAATTTTGAAAGAACCAATAATTTTATTTTAATGTGTTCCCTCTAAAAGAGAACATTGTAATATCTATTGCTTTAAAATACTTTATGTTCCTATATAAAAAAAAACGTATTTAATACTTGTTGAGTATCTGCCCTGAGACGACTGATATTTGCCAGCCAGTGACGAGTATTGCACAGACCAGCACTCTTTGCTATTTTCAAAATTAAAATAATCAGTTTTAACTTTGAATTTGAAGCTTTTCTATTATGTATATGAAAAAACAATGTTTTTATTCTTACCCTAAAAAATGTTTTAAAAATAGCTGTTTAAAGTCAAACTATAAGGAAGTACATGTTTCTGTATAACTGATACCAAGCTATCTACTGCTATCTGGCTGATAGAGACCACCCCTGTGGTTAAAGTTGGTTTATTCTGTGCAGGAACATCCATTTTCCAAGGATGAAGCAAAAAATGTTGGAGCACAGTAATTGCTCCAAAAATATTATATGTATATTGGATTCCTTTTACTCTACAAATTACATTTACTCTTGAGCTTTACTTAATTAATCACGGTTTGATGAAGGGGTCTCTTTGTCTTAAAAGATTGCAAGGAATCCTTTTTCCATTAGCCAATAAAGTTATTACTTTTAAACCACATTTGTTATTTTCCTCAAAGCCATTTAGTGCCAGTATCTGATACATTTTCAAATGCTCGTTTCAAAGGACCATTAGTAGAATTGCAAGATCAGCAAATGCAATAATGCTTACTTTCAATTTCAGACAACTAGTAGGTTTTCATCTGGTAAATTTTAAAGTTTAATTTTCTTTTATGTTCTCTGTATCACATGGCAGTAGTCAGCCAATCATAGACTTATATAGTGTATGTATATGAACTTTAAACTCCTTTCTTTTCAACAAAAGATACCAAGAAAATGAAGTAAATTGACGTAAATTGATAATGGGAGTAAACTGATTTTTTTTTTTTGCTCTTTCTAAATCAAGAACATTTAATTTTTACTTTCATATCTCTTTAAGATGAAATGAAGAATTTGTTTTGACAATAAAGTAAATTTTCAAACCAGAAATTTTAGTGTATAAAAAGTTATGTGATCAGATTTAAAAATAAGGGAACAGTAGCCTGTACCCAAATGTCACCAGAAATATGTGTCTGTCTTTAATTATGCTAGCTTACTTAGGCACCAACTGAAACGTTTCAGAGGGACGATGGTCCAGCTGTAGAAATATCTGCTAAATATTTTAAGAAAGTCAGTGATAGGAAGAAGAGTATCCAGAGGATTAATTAAACCTGCATGTGTAAATGTGATCATGGTTCAGGAGATGTATAGTCATTAGCTTAGATTTACTTAAACTGATAATACTGATGACATTAGAGGTGAGATCTATTGGTCAATCTCACATCTCACCAAACTCTCTGAATAATTCAAAAAGACAAGTTGTACATTAAAATGATTGGAGTCTCAGAGATCTGCCATCTCTGTAGTTTGTGCAAGTTTTAACATGACCATGCTTAACACTGCTGCTCTACATGTGTATTAATAGAAACATTAAAATTCAAATAAAACATTACCATAACTGATATTGTAAACTGCATAATCTCAGTGCAGCAGCAAAGTGTTTTTAAATATTTTTGGAAAGCCCAATAAATGCTCTGGTCACATACAAATAATAATACAGATGCTGAGCTAGATTCGTAAATGCCCATTATGCTGCCAATAGGTCTTCTTGTTCATGTTCAAAATTCCTTAACGCTCATTTCCCCTATCTTTTCTAGGCAATCACCTTCAATAAAGATATATAATTTTTGTTAAGTGGTCCAATAAATTATATTTCACACATCAAATGCGAACTGTGAGAAACACAGTAAAGCAATAAAAACTACCATAATACTTTGCAAACATATGTAATTGCATGTCTGTTGTGTTATGTTAAAGTAGTATTGCTGGATTGAACAGTATATTTCCAGATACCAAAAAATGATTGGCAGCAAGCTATCAGGGGTGTGTTTGAGGTGTGGTCGCGATTGTTTCTCTGAAACCGACTCAGCCTGTGAGACTTAAAAATAAAAACACAATTAGCCATGTGATTCATGTCTTCTCACAGTTATCTCTCAGTATATCAAAGCTGATTGTCTCTTTTTTTTTATTATCTTGAACTTTTCTGTTTTGCACATGTTAGAGAGAACTGTTTATAGATGCTGATTTTTTTATTTATTTTTTTGTTGGGGGGGGGGTTGGTTGTTTAATTAATGTTTTCCAAACATTTCTGTGATGCTGGAGTCCTTGAGAGTGGAAGTGGTTTATTGCTGCTGCAAGTTAATGTTTGTGAGATAAAAGCAGCTCCATTGATTACAAATTTCTCTAAATCTCACAAACTTCCAGCATTGATATTGCAGCTTTTTTTTTTTCAGTAAGATATTCTAGGCCGATATCAACTGGAACATTTCACTAATGCATTGCCTTTTAAATCATATGTTATCTTGTCAACAAAATGCAAACTGCAAGGTCTACTGTGCATGTTAATAAAACATTTACTTCCAGTACCGAATAATTTAAAGATTTACAACCCATATCCCGCTGGTTAATTTTTCAAAAAGATCATGTAATTTATGTACTCATATTTTATTTCTTTATTAGTCTCAGATGCTTTCTATGTGCATTTAATTTATTCATGAAGCTATATTAAACACAGTAATGAGTGCTTACCACATAGAAAAGTTTAAAGTAAAAGTGATTTTAGCAATATGGCATGTTACTATATTATGCATATTAATGCCTTTTTGTGCACTGATCTAGCAATATTTTCTTTAGCATATTTTTTAGATGTAAGAATCATCTTTAATTTTGGATGCTTATTTAATTTAAATTGTAAAACAATTGTTAAAAAATAAAAAAAAGTGGCTCTTCACTTTCTAGTTAAAAAGACAGGAAACCCAATTTTTTTTCTTTCATGATTCAGATAGAGCATACAATTTTAAAAATGTTTTCAATTTGATTCTATTATCAAAGTTGTGTTGTTCTCATGTTATTCTTTGTTGAAGAGATATCTAGATAGGTAGCTTGCACCTGCCATCTTATGCTCTTTATAATGTATAACATTGTTGCAAAACTGCTGCCATATAGTATTGTAGACACGTGCACACAACTAAGGATAGCAAGAAAACAAATAAAATTTGATAAAAGAAGTAAATTGGAAAGTTCTTTAAAATTGTATGTTCTATCTGAACCATGAAAGAAAAATTTGAGGTTTTATGTATCTTTAGCTAGCAAGCCTGAAGCACTGGGGCTCCTAAGCTGCATTCACAGATTAATACGTAAAGCCCTTAGACTGAATTATTGATCCCTATAAAAGGGACTTTAATTGCATTTTTTTTATTTACTGTAATTAGAAATTATTTTAATTCTTAATATGGTCTTTTGAAAAATGTGATGTTTCTGTACAGAGTAAAGCACTTTTTCTGTACACACGAATAATGCTGTAAGGATTGTCACTATCAGACAGTATACAATCCCTCTGTAGTAGGAAGAAAAAAGCACACTTTCCTATATTGCTGTGTTTTTAGTTGTGGTCAACGCCATTTTAAATGGTAGCTTAAATTAGCGCTTTATCTTTAAGAATCTTGAAGGTAATGTCTCCTATGTCTTGTTTTGTTGCTACAATTCCATAGAAAACAACTCACATATGAGTTACATTAGCCATTTCTACACATAGTAGTAACTGTTGTGCTCATTTGGCTGTGTCACTTTCACTTTTGAAGTTGCGGATATAAAATTAATGTTGAGTTCATATGAACGTAATGTGCCGAAAAAATGCAATATCTATTACAATTAAAGAAAAGCTGCCATTGTATATCATTATTTAACTTAATCTACTTGTATAGTAGCATGATTTTTTATAATTTATATATTTCTTTTAAAAGGACAGTCACATTTATTTATTTATTTATAGAATATTTTACCAGGAAGGATACATTGAGATTTCTCTCGTTTTCAAGTATGTCCAGGGTCCACAAAACATTCAAAAATAAACTTTCATGATTCATATATTATCAAATGTGCTTTGTTTTCTTGTTATTCTTTGTTGAAAGCTAAACTTAGGTAGTTCATGTGTGTCATCTAGGTAACATTGTGCTCACTCCCGTGGAGTTATTTATGAGTCAGCACTGAATGGCTAAGATGCAAGTCTGTAAAAAGAACTGAGATAATGGGTCAGTCTGCAGAAGATTAGATAAAAGATAATCAAAGAGGTAAAAAGTGTGTTAATATAACCGTGTTGGTTAAAAAGGTTTAAATGTTTTCACTGTTCAACTGTGATACAGCAATGTCCTTGTCATTTGATTTACCCCTGTGTCAACCAATAAATATGTGTCACTTTTGATCTAAAAAAAGGACTAGTGACGGCTTCTAGTAGTAGGACTAGCTTCTACTTTAACTTTATTTAAATTTAAAGGGACATAATACTCATATGCTAAATCACTTGAAACTGATGCAGTATAACTGTAAAAAGCTGACAGGAAAATACCACCTGAGCATCTCTATGTAAAAAAGGAAGATATTTTACCTCACAATTTCCTCAGCTCAGCAGAGTAAGTTCTGTGTAAAAAGTTAGTTCAGTTACTGCTCAGCTGCAGGTAAAAAAAAAATAAAAAAATGAAGAAATGAACAGCAGCCAATCAGCATCAACAGTGCTGAGGTCATGAACTCTTTTACTGTGATCTCATGAGATTTGACTTAACTCTCATGAGATTTCATTGTAAACATCCTTAAGCTGAATAGGTAAATAAGATGAGAGTGCACGTGAGCTCGCTCCTTCCGCTGTCCCGGTACAGACATACTGATTTGTTGTTTAGAAGTCCTTTACAATGGGATGTGGCTACTAAGAAACTTTTGAGGTAAAATATCTTTCTTTTTTACATAGAGATGTTCAGGTGATATTTTCTAGTCAGCTTTTTACAGCTATGCTGCATCACTTTCAAGTGTTTAAACATTTCGGTATTATGGCCCTTTAAGCTGCTGTCTAGCTTCTCCTCTGCTACCTTGAAGGTGTTCCTCACAGGAAATAAATAGTGTTGGAAAATTTGGATGGAAAAAATGACCCCATGACCTAATAAAAATACTTATTTGTTTTCCCATGATGGGTAATTTGTCCGAAGCAATTTTGATTTTCGCCTGTGCACTTGTCAGCTGGAAAAGGCTGTGCTGTTGAATAGGTTCAAGCACACTGCAAAAGGTTATCTTGCAAAGATGATGCCCACAGTGCTGGACTACATATTTAGATGGGTTAGCAAATAGTAATGATGAATATTCACAATGTATGCAGAATACAATAACTCCTTCTATAACATCTGTCATATCAGTTTTGTGTAATACATGATAAGTATGTTAGAACTTTTGTTGTTAAAAGTTAGCAAGAGCAGTGATTAAAGAAAATGCTAGATAAAATGGTCTGATATTCTCAGGTAAATCTTGCTACTGCAGGGAGAAGTGATTTGTGCTGAAGGTATAATTATAAATGTAACCATTTAGAAATAGAATATACGCTTGGTTAGAAATTGGTGAAAGGCCCCGCACTGACAGCAAAATGATGTTAAAACAAAGCAGCAGTGTAAAAAGGCAAGAACATAGGCACAGAGGATGAACATATGAAACATTTGTAGTTATGACAAATTTCAGGGAAAGACAGCACTCTTAGAATATAATTATAGGCCAATAGGAACAGCTGTCAACATGAAGAGAATACGCTAAATATTGCAATTAAAAATATTTATCTTTAGGATATGTTTCTTTAATAATTCATGTGTAAGAAAAAAAAAAAGTATTTCATAGTTAATTACAAATTACAGAAACAATGAACATATGCAAGGGAATCACTAGAGCACATTTATGTGTTCTGACCTTGCTACAAAGTTATGACTTTCCGACACAAAGGTGAAACTCAAGCTCCCAAGTAATAAACTGCTTATTGTTTTTTTTAAATTTAGCAGTACGAGTATTAGGATAAGATCAATCTAAAGCCATCAGGCAATGGCGTAATGGCAGAGCAGTTCACACAATTTGAGGGGCATAAGTTAGGCTCTGTAATCTTACAAAACAGAGCAGCAGAGAGAGTGAAAATGCCAACTTGTCCATTGTCTGCCACAATCCTCAAAGTGCTACTTAAGTCGCAGAAGTAGTAAAAAAAATAAATCATCATGTGGCATTGTACTGTATTGCTTCTAAAGTTGCATGTATGGATCCAAACCCAGAAGAAAGAAGCTTTCCATGTATACAGATCTAACTCACAAGATAAGTGTAATGACAAAGGGTCATTAAAAAAGAGTAGCTTTTGCTGTGTTAAGAAGACAATAGATAAGTAATCGCCAACTGGCATCCTATAGGCCAGCCGTCACATGCGACCTTCTGAGCGTTTTTTTACTGCCCCGGAAAAAAGGCAGTTCTAAGAATGTGTGCTGTATTTTTTGTGGCCCAAAGAGCTAGACATTTGTGCTTCTGGTGGAAGGGAAAACAAGGAGGCCCTCTGCAACCTAAATCTAGCCCTGTGCCACTGGACATTTTTTGTAAATGTACTATTATTTGTATTAATAGGCATACATCTATATTCAGCCCTTAAGGCTTCTAAAATATTGATATGTGGACCACACAGGGAGTTAAGAAGTTGCTATCAATGACATAATATACATAATGCTCTTTAACACAAAATCAAGTAGTATAGGTAATGAGACTGCAGAGTGACCTGGCAGCGCACAGACCACTACATTGAGGTAACATGGTAAGTGTTTGTATAGAGCAGAAAACATCCACCTTCATTGAAGGAGGATTTATACACAAAAAAATAATAAAAATGTTTCTTAAAGCTCATCTATTTAAATTAAGGAATACAATTGCCAGCAATACTTGATTCCAGCTTAAACTGCCCAGCCATATTTGAAACAAGTAGAAAAAAAGCAAAAGGGAAACTTTTCCATTGCCACATTATATGAAATACTGTCATGACTACAGAGAAGTCTACATGACTTGTTTTCTCCCAATTTACAGAAATAATAGCTAATTTGTATATTTAAAACATGTTATGTATTGACGTTCCTATTAACCTCAATATAGCTAATCCATGTAATTATTACTAGAACATTTTCTGAATAAATATTAAATAGGTGTTTTAGATGCCTATCTGGGCCATTCATTGTCTAATGTACCTATCAATCTCACATACTACATACAGGCTCTAAGTATTTTTCTGTGCTATAGCAAATAGCTCTGATCTTTATATTTTGCCTAATACTTCTACAAATGTTTAAAGTAATTTGAAGATTTTAATGTAATCAATAGTCTGACATTACCTCTTGTGCACATGCTTTTTAAAGGGGATTCAAACGTTGTAATCATAAAGCATTAAAAAGATATCCTAAATCATACTACTCTTGATATAAATATGGAGACTGTATAGTAGTTGGTCTTCCTGATCCACATGTTAAATATATTAGATCATGTTCCAAAGCTTATACTAATTATACTTTAATAATAAACTATAACACATATATTTAAAGGGACAGTCTCATTAACCTTTTTTATTGTTTAAAAAGATAAATAATCCCTTTATTATCCATTCCCTAGTTTTGCATAACCAACACTATTATAATATTATACTTTTTACCTCTATGATTATCTGTATCTAGCCTCTGCAGACTGCCCCTTATCATAGTGTTTTACAAACTTGTATTTTAGCCAATTAGTGCTGGTTCCTGCATAAACATTTTAATTCTCCAAGGGAGTGAGCACAGTTATATATGTGGCACACATGACCAAGCACTGTCTGGCTATTAAAAGCTAATAAATAGTACAGAGATAAAAGGCGACCTGCAGGTGCTTAGAAACAGGCAGATGTTTAGAGGTTATAAAGTATATTAATATAACTATGTTGGTTGTGCAATGCTGAGTAATGTGTAGAAAAGCTGTTATCTATCTTTTAAAACAATAAGAAAAAATCAAGTAGACTGTCCCTTTAAAGCAACACTGTAAATGTGTATCTGTAAACCAAAGTGCGTTAGTGGACATCATAAATCTGATGCTAGAATATTAGTTTATATTCTCAATAAAACTGCTTTTACTTCATATGTTTTCAGGCCAATACTGCTCACGTGTTTAAATGCTGTCATATGAATGACAGACAATAAAGACAGATAGAGATAAATGATAGACAGACAGATAGATTATATAGATAGATGATTGATAGATAGGTATATAGATAGATAGATTAGATTTTGATAGTAGAATAAGCAAACTAGTAGATGGACCTTGGAGTCATTAAAAGCTATACATCTTCCATTTAAGTATTGTAGTAAAATACCTCTTGTCCTCTGGATTAACATGGGAGCGCATTAAAAGGACATTTAACACAAAATACATTTTTTTAATATCTTTTATTGAGGTTTATAAAGCAGTTAGACAGTTTGAAACAGTTGTACAACTTCAGCAGTGCACTAGAAATATAAGTTACAGGGTTAGCCATAGCATAATGGAACAAGGAGATTAATCAAACCCTCTTCAAATAGATAGCAAAAAGTACAACCTACAGCTGCAACATAAGCTGTTTGTACAGAAAGTATTGCAATGTATGAATTACACATTTTAACTAATATGGAAGAAACCTTAAAGGGACACTAAACGTTGGAAAAAAGTTAGCATAAATTTCTATATCCATATTTGGTTTTTATATTTGTAATTGGCTTTGCGTGTCATATTATTACTGTTTTCTAGATATTCTGCTTAAAAAAATTATTGATTTCCAAACCCACCGTTATAAGATCAATTTTGAAGAACAAATCATTCTCGATAACCTGAGTTATCAAGATGTCCGACTTAGTCTGTACTGCGCATGCGCAATCTTTCTTACACGTCATCCTATACGTCAAGTAGCTTGATTTGGGTAAGTGAGGAATTGAAGCGGCAATCTGCGCATGCGCGAATGCCCGTATTGTATTGCGCATGCGCCGGGTGACGGTAAGATGCGATAATGATTTGGGTAAGTGAGGTATCGAAGCGGCAATCTGCGCATGCGCGAATGCCCGTATTGTATTGCGCATGCGCCGGGTGACAGTAAGATGCGATAATGATATGCAGGAAATCGCAGTGTGATTGGAGACTGATTTTTGCATTTAATGCACTATACACAGGGGTTTGGCTTTGATGACGTCTTTTCCAAAATGTAATATAACATTTTATTCTGCTTCTAACACTCGTTTTAATGTCAAAGTGGGTACGTTTTGATAGTTGAGGTCTGTAGATACGTTTGTGATAATTTATTAATAATGAAAAAATCAAAGTTTTGGAATCCTTTAAGTTCGTACCTCCTTGTTATAGGTGAAACCACTCTTGGGCTCAGTAAATAATAATAGACAACTAATAGGAGAATTTCTTTGTTATAAATGGCTAATCCCTCTAGGGCCCATAAAAAGTACAGGAACTATTAACTATAATTATACAACTCTGGATATAAATAAATTAAACTAAATAACACACAAGGGCTCTGTATCATCAAATGAGGACGTCCAATAGATCTGGAACACTCAATAATTTAAATAAAACTAAATAAATTCTGTATCTGAGTCTTTACTCTCACCTAATGAAGAAAACTGGTACATATGCTAAATTTAACGACAATATTGCGCACGACCATAACTAAAAAATAAATACTATTTTATTTTCTGCAAGTTAAATTCCCCTTGTAAAAATCTGAACTGAAAGGAAGAAATAAACCAACATGTCAAAACGCCATTCAAAACTACTTAACTACCATCCCCCCCACATAGCAAACACTATTAAAATAATTAACCCCTAATCCGCCATCTCCACACAACGCAAAGTGCATAAACTATTTACCCCTAAACCGCCATACCCCACAAAGCAAAGTACATAATAAACCTATTAACCCCTAAACCGCCATCTCCCCAAAACGCAAATAACATAATAAACCTATTAACCCCTAAACCACCATCCGCCCACAATGCAAAGTATTAAATTAATAAACAATGTTCCCTCTAATGAGCGCGGCAGTGCGGTCGCGTAGTACTTTGGTATGTAAGTCACTCAAGCCCGTGCATCACAGACAGGCGCTTGTAAATTTTGGAGCTCTTAGCACGCCAAAAGCTTCTCAGCAGAGCTCAACTGTGTAAGTAGTAGTGACGGTGGCAGCAGCTGTAGGTGGGAATGTGAATTTTGATGATTATAGACCGGAGGTGTCAGGAGGAGCTTCTAAACTAAGTTTGGGGACTAAAAAATTGCCATAGAGAACAGTGTAATGCCCCAAGGCAGAACATGCTGTGATCTGCGAGGTTATCGCTCAAAGTGCAGCAGTCTTGCAGGATGGGCAGGACTCTTCAAACAGATCTGCACTGTGTTAAGATTTCATTAACACAGTGTAGCTAGAGAGGAGAAGGAAATTGAAGTCTTACATAGTTTTCCGGTCCCCAGATTTAGTCTGCCTGGAGATCCATATTTATTTATTTATAAAATATTTTACCAGGAAGGATACATTGAGATTTCTCTCGTTTTCAAGTATGTCCTGGGTCCACAAAACATTGCATTGATACAGTAGGGTACAATAAAATTAAAAAAAACAATAATAATACACAATAGATGCAAAGATTTTACATAGAACAGGTAGGAAATATATAATCAACCATGACAGGTGCATTCTGCTTTATATGTGCCTGTGCTCTGAATTATTATTTTTTTTAATTGAAAATTGTCTCAGTGCGGTTTTATTGCGGTGTCAGAGTACGTTGAGACCTTAGAAAAGCTGCTGTAGCAGCGTGCACGGCAGAATTGCAGGACGCTTCCTCCCCCTCTTCTGTCTGCTGCTTATCTTCAGACTCATTCCACTGGAGCAACAACAGCAACAAAAAAACTTCAGAGGTACTTTTAATGCTGGCTACCAGAGAGACCTGCAATAGCATTGCAGCCTTTTCTGGCAATTGTAGGGTTAAATAGTCCCTAGATGTTAGTTATGAGGGCAGTGGGTTAGGTGGGAGGGGCTTTAGCTCTGTGTTTCGCTTGTTAATGACCCTTTAATCATTGAAGCGTATCTCTTGTAGAAGTGAGTCTGCTCGTATTTGTATTCTTTAGTTTAAAAGAGCATATTATTGCATTTAAGATATAAAAATATATTTTTCATTTTAATTTACAATGGTCTATAGTGTGTGTATGTATATGTGAGAGTGTGTGTGTATATGTATATAATTACAGTATATATATATATATATATATATATATATAATATGTGTGAGTATATATATATATATATATATATATATATATGTATAATGTGTGTGTATATATATATATATATATATACATATATATGTGTGTGTGTGTAAATATATATATATATATATATATATATATATATATATATATATATATATATGTATATGTATATTATATGTGTGTATGAGGCATTAAAACCTTACCATCTTCTAGTCCTTTAATTTAACCTGACCTATGTTTTCAGGTGCACACACATTTCAGTCACTTGCCCAAAATTTGTACAGGTATATTTTTTTGTGCCCAGTGCTCAAAAAAATTAGATGGAACATTGCTAATAACTAAACCCCCATAACCTAACACCCCCCTAACTTATTCACATTTAAAATACACATAAATACACATTTAAATATACTAACTACCTACAAAAAAATCTACATTACCAAAATACTCTAACATTACATAAAATAAAAAAACGAAGATTACTGAAAATAATAAAAACTAATATTACAGAAAATTAAAAAAACATCCTTACAAAAATTAACAAACAAAATTATCAAAAACAATAAAAAATATTCCAATTCTAATACGATCGTTAAAAAAAATCCAACCCAAAATAAAAAAACCTAATCTACAAATAAACTACCAATAGCCCTTTAAAGGGCCTTTTATAGGGCATTGCCCAAAAATTTACAGCTCTTTTGCCAAAAACAAATAAAGAAATTACCTCCTAACATTACAAACCCCCCCCCCCAAAAAAAAATAATAATCTACCTATTGCCCCAAAAATGGCATTTGGATGGGCATTGCCCTTAAAAGGGCATTCAGCTCTTTTTATGCCCATTAAAAATAAAAAATCTAAAAAGAAAAACTACACCCCAAAAATTAAAAGAAAAAAAAACTATCTCTAAGCCCAAAATTGGTACTCACCATTGATAAAGGACGGTGATCCATCTTCATCCTGCTGGCGAAACATCTTCATCCATCGTGGGACCATCTTCTTCAATCTTCATCCAGGCCGTGGTCAATCTTCTTGCTTCATCCGATTGGCGGCGGGGTAGTCCTTTTCATCCGCACGACATGGAGGTCCTCTTCATGCGGTCTCTAGCCGCACACTGAAGATTGAATGCAAGGTACCCCCTTTATATAGGGGTACCCTTGCATTCCTATTGGCTGATTTGATTCTTCAAATTCAAAACAGCCAATAGGATGAAAACAGCTTTTATTAGTGATTGCGATGTGGGGGGATGGTGGTTTAGGGGTTGATTTTGTGCATCTGTTAGGTGTTTGTTAAGGCTTCCAGGGAGTCACAATGCTTTTTTACTGTGCTCAAGAGTTGCTGCGCCTGCCTATGTGTGACGAGCTAAAATTGGAGTAAAATATCTCCATTCTGCGAGCATAATTCCTTGCGCTGCATTTGTGATACCGATTGGTGACACCAGTTCTATGTAAGTTTATGAGAGTAAAAACTGTGCACGCCATCAAAAATTATACAAAAATTTGGCGACACTGGTTTTTGCGCACATCACCAAGTATGTGATCCAGGCCTACGAGAACATATCGAGGTAGACTCAGAATCATGCATGTATCTTGAGTTCTGTATTGTAGCAGCCTTAGTAACATTGTTATACCAATAGTGCTCAAGTAACAACCCTATCAAGAAAAAAGCTAAGTTTAAACAATCTGTACACTAACTGAAATACAAAAAAATGTACTTTTGATTTCCATGTTTGCTACAGTATATTTGCTAGATCATGTAATGCTAAGCTGAAGGGAGTTTATGTTTACGTGGTGTTTTACCCCAGAAATGTAACTGTTCTAGCTCCCAAAATTGATATCTTTTTCTAATAGTTTTTATGGTGCAATAAACCATTTTCAAGTTTTGAGCCATCACTGTCATTATGTAGAAAGGTCAAAATCAAAACATGGAATAATCATTTTTAATTTTAGAAAGAAGCATTTTTGCAGCATACTGGTTCTCACCGGCATACGCACATATGCTACAAAAAGAGAGAGAAAAAAGGAGCAAGAGAAAAGAGAGAGAAGTGAAAAAGAGAGAAAGAGAGTGAGGTGTTGTACCGTAGCATCTCTCTCTCTTGCATATCTTTTTTTTTCAATTCACTGAACTTTGCATAGAAATCTGGGGATGGGGATAAATGCACAAAAACAACTGAATTGCTTTTAATATGGCATTTATGCATATTTTCAGAGAGTACTTATTTCTTTACATATGTGGTCAATTAAAATTTAGTAAGTCATTTTCATATTGTGCTTTTCATAATATTCAATAATGCATTTGCCTTTTTTTAATTTATGTTATCTGTGCAGTAAAGATTAAAACAACTCTCTTTAAATCCTTCATCTATTCTAGGTAATTATTGCAACCTTTTAATTAATCTGCAATTTATTTTGGAATATATTACATTTCCAGCAGATAAACATATTTTTTTTTTTTATACAAATATAAGATATGTGTTGTGCCAGGAAGTATAGGTATCATGGGATTTGCAAGGAAGCAGAAAGGCTAAAATCCAGCTGATCAGTTTACAGAGGTATAATGCATCATTTATACAGAGTATGGAGATATAGGAACAAATGTTAACCTGTCCCATCTTGTTATTGATGTCAGCTTTGCAAAACTACCAAAGAGTGAGAGAAAGGTTTAAAAAACAGGAAAGGTTTTCCCTAGTTAATAAATGGAAAGCATCAGAAATAATGATATTTTAAGAACAATAGTAAAACAATTGTGTATTTTTCTGTTTCACATCATGAAACACACAGTGACATCGAATTTATCCCTTTACAACGTAATTTAGCCTAAAAACTCAATACGTATAATCTTCTGTAACTGAATAATAAAATAATGTGTGTACCGTTTGATTGCATGTGAAAAATCTTTTATATACTGTGTAGCAGTGATAACAAAATATGGGCGAATAACGGCAATTCACATTGTTACAGGAAATGTGTTTACATTTAAAATACTAAAATCAATAATTTTGGTATTAAAGCAAAGCCAATTGTGAGTCTAAATCTCTTTCCTCACTAATGAAACTTGAATTGATTTTTCATCCTTTTGCATTATTGCCTTAAAGCTATTTCTTCTGGTTTGTGGTTCTCACATTTCATTTTAATTTATTCTTAAGTAAGAGCTATGATTAATATAATATACATAGAGAATGAGATTCACACCTGCTAGAATATATGACATTATAATAGACACATTTTACGGATACTTAATAAATCTAATAACATAATGTGCCTTCAAGGTCACTACAGTTAAATAAAAGTAATGGCCCCCATTTAACAAGCCATTGTCCAGTATAATTCCTGAGACAGGAACAAACTTTCTGTTACTTTTGTCTCTAGAGTGGTCTTCGATGGCCAGTTATTTAAATAATCTCCATGTGCTATCATGTCCAATTAAAGGCTAGATTACAAGTGGCACAGTATATTGCGTTTTTGCAATTGCAAAAAATCTGCTAGAGTTAAAGCTTATTGCACTAGTAGGGTTGCACTCGTATTACAAGTTAAAAAAAAAATGTTTTGCGCAAGCGGTAACCCGACTGAACATTGAATATCACTTGCGCATTCACTTATTCCCCATAGGGGTCAAAGGAGAAAAAAAATGGAAAAAAGCATCCGACTATCGTGAAAACACTATAGCATTTTCGCAATTGCGATAACCATAAATGAAAATATGAATATTTCATATTCTAATGCTCTTACTATAACGGCATATGTTCTATTTATTCATAATGAAATATTTCTACATATATCTGATGTTTTCTAAACAAATATATATATATTCATACCTATATATATATGATTATATATAGGTATCAATATATTCAGATATATATAGGAAAATCTATTTAAAAATACATAGAACATATTCACATGTGTGATTCACATTGGAATGTGAGATATTTACAGTACACTCACACTCACGTTAAAGTACTTTGGCAGATTTTTTTTTCCTCAAACACCCAAGATCTCATATCTTTGAGCCTTTAATGACAGCCATGTAAAAATATTTATTTTGGAGGGGCCTGTGACCCCAGAGCAGGGCAAGTGGAAAGATTAAGTTGAGGACAAGGGGGCGGGCTCACATGGTAGGTGTGTAGGATGGTTGAGCAGAAAGTAGGATCATCTTCAATCTAGCATCTTCTCACTTCCTCAAGCCCGGAGAGAACGTGAGGGTACATACCTGCTCACCATGGACAACCTCCAGAAGCTGATCACGGCAGCTGCAGCTGTCGCCAGGGAGAGAGGTCCTCAGTGGCTGCTGGCCGGAAGTGGTGTGGACCCGGAGCAGATGGCAGGGGAGGTCCTGTCCCCAAGAGCCTGGTGGGTGAGGAGGTTGAAGCCGCCAGAGCGCCTCAGTCCGGAGGCTTCTTCCAGGAGAGGGGCCAGAGGACGGCCGGCTGGTAGGAGGTGTGGCTTGCAGAGGTTGGAGTAGTTGGATCAGCAGGACCATCGGAGGTTAGGAGAAGCTGGGCTGCTCTCGCGGGACGATGACGGTGGTCACGTGGGATCTGTGACGTGCACGGTAGGTCCTGAGGTGGAGACGTCGGAGGAAGCAGCAATGGCTACAGCAGGTAAGCAGCTGGGCTATCGAAGAGAGGGCAGTGTGGCGGTAGGCTGAGGGGGCAATAGATGGGGAGTAGGAGGCCGGTAGTGGTCAGGGACCCTCCCCACATGGGCAGACAATAGAATAATGGGGCAAGAGTCAGAGGGAGTCCCAAATGTGCAGAGGCCAGGAGAAAGGGGTAGATGGGCCCAAATGAGGCGGTGGGGTACGTATGGCTGTCCGAATGAGGCTGGGGGGAGGATTGCCGTAGTAGGCCCAAATGAGGCCGGGGGGGAAGGTTGACAAAGTAGGATCAAATGAGGCCAGGGGGGGAAGTGTCCGGGTGAGGCTCTTATGAGGACAAGTGGCCGGAGGGGGGGAGCCCGTTCAGCCGTGCCCGGGTTATAGCGGGATGCTCCCCTAGTACAAATAAAAAGAAAAAGAAAATCGTAAGTTAATAAGGTAGCCTCAGTTGTCCTGCCCAGGGCCTAATGGCCCGCGTGAAGCAGGGGGAGGTTTTTTGGATGGTGTGGCCTAGTAAGGCCTCTCATTAAGGCCCTTCTATGTTGGTTTTAGGCCCTCTTTGTTTTAGTAATCATTAGCATGTTGTGGCCAAATAGGGATATATATAAAGTACATACATTTTTCCTGCTGCGGGATTTGGGAGAGGGTCGGGGATATCCCTAGTGACTTTGACGGCGAGGGGTTTCAGGAAGAGAGCGTCCCGGAGCTGTCTACAGCTGGCCAGGTGGGGGAACTGGATGTCTTGGCACACTTGGGGTCCATTTCACCCCCTCGGGACTTTGGGGCAGAAGGGAGGGGCAGGCACACGGCAAGGGTCAGGGGAGGGGGAGCAAGTGGGCAGACGGAGAGGAGTGTATTAGATTATGTTTTTGAGGTACTCACTCTTCCATCAGGAACAGATGCAGCAGTGTCACCCACATGGGCGCGTATGGAGCAGGCAGCCAGAGAGAGGAGTGGAGAAAGGCAGAGGTCACCAGGAAGGCACCGGGAGTCACCATCCAGGAAAAGGAGAAGGTCTGAAAGGGCCGGGGCTGCAAGGGATTCCGGAGCAGGGACGGCGCGTAGACCCGCAGGTGAGGCGCCTAGAGATATGGGTTCATCTATTAATCTGAGCGGGAGTGTGAATGAGGTGCAGAATGCATTGTTAAAGGGATTGAGGGAGTTGGTTACGTGGGTGGAACAGTCTTGTGCAGTGCCGAGCCCGGCAGGGGCATGGGGGGGTCAGTGCCGCGAGCACGAGTACCCCATGGGGGCAGTGGAGGTTGCGGTACCTGGGCTGGGGGCGGACGGAACCGAGGGGTAGGGGCTGGGCTGTGAGTTCCGAGGGGGACCCTGAAGGTGTCAGAGGAAGCATTGTGCAGGCCTTGCCTCTGTTCTATAGGCCCTTTCAGGTTGCATTTAACTAATGAGGTGAAAGAAAAGATTTGGAAAAGGGAGTTCCTAGAGTTGTTCTCGCTCTTCCCATGGATCAATTTTGGTTCAGAATGATTCTTCACTTGTTGTACCCGAAAGGCTTATCGGTTAATGACGGTTTTGATCCGGACCTGGCGGCGGTCAGTTATGCGTCATTTGACGATTCAGTGGCATTGGTTAGGTGGGCGGGCTGGGGGCCCCTTTTGGCAAAGGTGGACATTAAGGCGGCTTTTCGATTGCTGCCAGTCCACCCATCTTGTCACCATTTGTTGGGTTGTGTTTTTGAGGGGAAGTTTTTTGTGGACCTATGCCTCCCTATGGGTTGTTCCATTTCGTGTTTGTATTTCGAAAAGTTTAGCTGTTTTGCGGAATGGATTGTCAAGCAAGTTTCGGGTTTGGGTTCTTTGGTCCATTATTTGGACAATTTTCTGTTTTTGGGCCCTCCGGGTGTGGAGGTGTGCCAGCGTTTGTTGAATTCCGTTGGCCGCATATCTGACGAGTTTGGTATACCGGTGGCTGGGGATAAGTCAGAGGGCCCTTTGCGTTGCTCTTAGTTTTTTGGGTATCCACATTGATTCAGTTAAGATGGAATGCAGCCTACCGATTGATAAAGTAGTTGACTTGCGTGGTGTGTTGTGCCAGGCCCTGGGGCATAAGAAGTTGTTGGGTAAATTACATTTTCCTGCAGAATCATCCAGGTGGGGAGAGTGTTTTGCCGAAGGTTGTCCCTGGCCACAGTTGGGGTGAATGAGTCATTCCACCATGTCTGCTTCACAAAGGCTTTAAAGGAAGACTTGGTGGTTTGACTGAGATTCCTGGAGGACTTTTACGGGAGGTCCGTAATTCAACAGGTAGGTTGGCAGGACCCTGATGTGCATTTGTTTACAGATGCATCGGGGGCGCATGGGTTTGGTGCACACTTGGGAGTTAAGTGGTGCGCGGATGCGTGGCCAGTGGAGTGGCATTCAGGAGGTCTCACAAAGAACCTGGTGTTTCTTGAATTGTTTCTGTTATTGGTGGCCTTAACAGTTTAGCCGGGTTCGCTGCGAGACAGGAAAGTTTTGTTCCACTCGAATAATATGGGGGTGGTGTCGGCTGTTAACTCCTTGTCGGCAGCATCCCCTCCGGTAGTTGTTATCCTTTGTCTGCTCGTGCTGGAATGTCTGAGATGTAATGTTATTTTTAAGGCTGTGCATGTGCCTGGGAAGTTGAATGGGATTGCTGATTCTCTTTCCCGTTTTCAGTGGGACAGATTCTGGGATCTGGCCCCGCTGGCGGAGGAGACAGGGATGCATTGCCCAAGGGACTTGTTGAAGGTGGATATCTTGGCTTGTTAAAGATGGTGAAATTTGCTCTGGCTGGGTCCACATGGAGGGCTTATGCACAGGTATGGAAGGACTGGTTTGGAGTGCAGAAAGGTTGAAGGTGTTGGTGAGATGGATGGCACAATGGAGGGGCAGTAGGGTATCGAGGGCCATGGTGAAGCGTAGGTTGGTGGCAATTGCCTTCTTGTGTCAGTGCCTGGGCTGGGAGGACGTTACAAAGGCATTTGTGGTGCGTATGGTGGCAAGGGGTTTGTGAAAGGGAAGAAGGGCCCAGGACACAAGGAGGCCAGTTATATTCTCATTATTGCAAAGGGTGGTGGGAGCCCTGTCTACGGTATGCTCCGATGAATATGAGGTGGTGCTTTTTCAGGCAGCTTATGTTTAAGCCTTTTTTGCCGCTTTTAGAATATCGGAGGTGGTGGGGGCGACTAAGTGGGACAAGGGAGGTATCCAGCAGAGTGATGTTTGATCTAGGACCTGGAGCTGTTTATCTGGCTCCGGGGCTCTAAGACCGATCAGGATGGAAAGGGGAGAACTATCGGTCTTAAGGCTATAAGGGGGGCATGTTGCCCCATGGATGTGGTAGCCGCCTTAATGCGGTTGCGGCCGGTGGGTGGCGGCCCCTTGCTGGTCCACCGTAATGGGGACACGCTGTCTCGTTTCCAATTTGTGGCGGTGTTTAGGAAGGCGTTAACATTTCTGGGGCTCCCGCACCTCGACTTCGGGTCTCATTTTTTCCGAATTGGGGCAGCCATGGAAGCGAGAATGTTGGGTATGTCAGATGCAAGTATTAAGGGAATTGGGAGGTGGGCCTCTAACAGTTTTAGATCATATGTGAGAAATGAGTTGGTTTTGTAATTTTGTTTCTGTTCCCCTGTTAGGTCCCAAGGAGTGTTGGATCATCGGCCAGTCATACATATATTGGGCCAGGCGAGTGGCAATGACAAAGGATGGGGGGGGAGCCAGATAGGACTTGATGGGGATGCAGTTCAGGTTCTTTGGTTTGGTTTCAGAGGTTTGAGATGGGACCAGGTTATTGTTAAGGTGGTGGAGTACGCTAGTATATTTAGCCCACCGGGGTTGTTAGTGATCCACGTTGGGGGGAAAGACTTGGTCTTCATCTCTCAAAAAGATTTGTTAGCAAGTGTCAAAAGGGACCTGCTCAGGTTATTGGATCTGTTTCCTGATTTCATTTTGGTTTGGTCCGAGATTCAGCCTCGGTTAAGGTGGAGGGAAGCTTGGGATGTGCGGAGGCTGGAAGCTTCTAGGAGGAGTAGAATGTGGAGTAGATTGGTGGAGTGTCCATACGGCATGTGGAATTTGAGCGGGAGTTGGGAGAATGTTTCTTTTTGAGAGACGGGGTCCACTTAAATGAGGTGGGTCTGCACCTTTTTAATTTTAAACTGAGAGAAGGGGTTGAAAAGGCCTTGGGTTGTGGTGGGGTCTGGCTTTAAGTTCAAGTTAATCAGCTCGTGATTGCACGTGTAGTCAGTCAGTGAGCGAGTGTGTGCGGGCGCAGACAGAGGCAGCAGCTGCTGAGCCGGGAGCCAGGAAGGACGGCGGCTAGAGATGAGTCAGTCACGAGTGTGAGGTGAGAGAGTGAGCACTGCAGCACAGTCAGACTCAGTGTGACATTGGTTGGTAGATTATCATAGATTAGTTTTCATAAAGCTTAGGCAGAGAGCAGAGGCTAGCTAAAAGAATGTACACCAACACTCGGCATGGCAGATCAGGTCTCCAGTCTCTCTCTCAGTTTGCTTAAGTTTCAGTCTGTAACTGTCTCGCCTGCCAGCTGCAACTGTGTTTGTTTGCCAAATGCTAGGCTCAGAGAGTTATCTTATACCTGCGTTATTACTCCGGTCACTTGTACCAATCCACCACTTCCCATCTGCCTTCTAATGCCTATTCTCACAGACAGTCACTAGTCACATACACCGACAATTTCTTAAATAAATTTTGGCTGTTGCCGGGGCCCTTATGTTAAAGTTTATACGCAATATACCTGTGAGAGGGATTGCACTGTATCATATGCATGAATGTGAGGTGGAGAGGCAGCCAGGTCCTGTAATGGCTTGATTAGGATATAAAATATACAGGAAAAATGCTACAGCATGCAGGCATTTAGCAAGGAAAAGACACAAGTTATATGTTTTGTTTTATGCAGAGATGCCGGCAAATTGCAGTGTTGTATATAGAATTGTTTACTGAACCACTGAAACAAAGAGCTTGCAATCATTCTGTGGTGAGTGTTTTACATGAAGATAACCAGAAATTAGTAATATGTATGGTTCCTGGTGGTAAACAAGCTCTTACAACATTAACTAAAACAGTTCTTGCCCTTTATTCATTATGATATAAAGACTTCTCCTGTGAGAGACATATCATCACTTTGTGATCTATTCTATTTAGCAGATTCACAAACTTGTAAGGGGGCCTTCCCATAATATGTGGCACTATACAAAAGTGATGATAGTAATAGCGTGTGTGTGTGTATATATGTATGTATATATATATATATATATATATATATATATATATATATATATATATATATATATATATATATATATATATGTGTGTGTGTGTGTGTGTATATATACAGTATATATATATATATATAAAATATATGTGTGTGTATATATATATATATATATATATATATAAATATATGTGTGTGTGTATTTATATACTGTATGTGTGTGTGTATATATATATAAATATATGTGTGTGTATATATATATATATATATATATATAAATATATGTGTGTGTGTATTTATATACTGTATGTGTGTGTGTATATATATATAAATATATGTGTGTGTATGTATATATACTGTATGTGTGTGTGTGTGTATATATATATATATACTGTATATACACACACACATATATATATATATATATATATATATATATATATATATATATATATGTATACACAGTTGTGCTCATAAGTTTACATACCCTGGCAGAATTTATGATTTCTTGGCCATTTTTATGAGAATATGAATGATAACACAAAAACCTTTCTTTCACTCATGGTTAGTGTTTGGCTGAAACCATTTATTATCAATCAACTGTGTTTACTCTTTTTAAATCATAATGACAACAGAAACTACCCAAATGACCCTGATCAAAAGTTTACATACACTGGTGATTTTGGCCTGATAACATGACACAAATGGGTTTGAATGGCTATTAAAGGTAACCATCCTCACCTGTGATCTGTTTTCTTATGTTCTTGGCCAAGAAATCATAAATTCTGCCAGGGTATGTAAACTTATGAGCACAACTGTATATATATATTTATGTGTGTGTGAGTGAGTTTGTAAGCATATACGGTATGCATGGAATGTACTAATACCTATGCTACATTTAGGATATTAGTGTGCGTGTGTAGTAATGCATAGTAACTAATGCCAACCTCACACCATACCGGTGAGGGGGGCCCTTTATGGATTCTTGCACCGGGGCCCTGGGGTTTCTAGTTACGCCTCTGGTGGATTATTAATGTTAATTCTGTTATTGCTGATATCTATCTGTTTTATTTATATGTTAAGTTATGTTATTTAATAAAACAAGCTGCAGCCTTTTTTATACCCCAGGATTTGTGTTGGTTTGTTATTTGGGGAATAGCGTAGTCCCTAACTTAGGGGTCATGACAGCCCTGTAAAGGGCAAGTGGAAAGGTAAAGTTGAGAACAAGGTGGGCTCACATGGTAGGTGTGTAGGATGGTTGAGCAGGAAATAGGATCAACTTCAATCCAGACCTGACGGTGAGAAGAAGCTCCCTCCCTCCCTCCCTTGGAGCACGGCTGTGGAGGTGTACTATTCTTTTCGCAGCTTGGCGGGGGGTTTGCCTTTTGTGGGTCATGGAGTTCTGCTGGGTACCTCCTGCTGAGGCAGAAGAGGTCTTGAACGGTTCCTGAGGGGATCCTTGGAACAGAGGTACAATGGATTACTTGGCAAGCCCCGTGGGTTATTAATGTTAATTCTGTTATTGGGGATATTTATCTGTTTAATTTATATGTTAAGTTATGTTATTTAATAAAAACAAGCTGCACCCTTTTTTATACCCCAGGATTAGTGTTGGTCTGTTATTCAGGGAATAGCGTAGTCCTAAACTTTTTGTGCAATATTTTTTTAACATAATTTTTATTAGATGGTGTTATTATGAGTGTAACTGTACTTTGTAATGTATTTTGAAGTGTTTTGTGAAACTTTTTAATTTTCTCCAAACGGTTAACCACAGCTCTGAGATGGCGGTAAGAATTGTAGCTCAACTTGTAATATAAGCACAATTAAAATGAATTGCGAAAACACAATATCATTTGTGCCAAATTGTTTGTGCCTCAATTGTAATCTCGCCCTAAATGTAAAGTCTGACCATTGGCTGATAGCTTTGAAGGTACGAGTGAGGCATATGTGATTCAAAATGATGTAGAAAATATAATTCTCTTGCCAAAGAGCAGCACAAGCTATATAAACCAAATGTGTGCACATCTATATGTTCTTTGTGTGTCTAAAGCCAATGTTTCTGCTTGTTGTATTATTTGCACTGGGCCTTGGTGTACTTCCTGGTTAGTGGCACACTCCTGTGACTCTTTGAAGAAATAGCAAATTTGAAAATAGGCCCATTTGTTTGACAGCTTTAGAAGTTTGACTTATTACCCATACATGGATGCCAGAATAAAGCCAAACAGACTTGAGAGCTTTATAAAATGGGGCCTATACTGCAAATTGCATAATTTCTTTTGTTTCAAATTATTTTGTGATTTTCTCAAGCCTTCTAGGTGAAACAAAAATATCATATGGAGGGATAATTAACAATGCAAAACAAATCTTCCAAACACATTAAATATGGAATATGTTGCAGCAACATATTGTTATGCACTGTTTTGCAGCCCTTTATAGGTGCAAACAGGTATTTTCACTCATCGGCCACTTTATTAGGTACACCTGTTCAATTGCTTGGTAACACAAATTGCTAATCAGCCAATCATATGGCAGCAACTCAATGCATTTAGGCATCTAGACGTGGTGAAGTCTACTTGTTGAAGTTCAAACCGAGCATCAGAATGGGTGTAATATTCAGAAAATAGAGACTACTACACCTTTAAGAAAAGGGAAAGTTCAAAGTATCCAGACAGCTACTTGATCACCAGCAAGCACCTAATTCATTGTTTGATGAATGCAAGTGTGTGGCAAGCCAGCCATCTATTTCCTGAAGTGCTGAAGACTCCCAGTTTGAGTTATATTCTGATCCATTGCTATAGTGAGAAAACAACTGCCAGTCTGGGAATGCTCTGTTTCTTGTTAACAGTTCACAGCCTTTGGAACTATTTTTGCATGCTGCACAAGAATATCTTTTAAATCTCTTCAATCACTCCTAAAAGGCAACCCTGAGATCCCTCCTCCAGCTTTCATTCAGTATTCAGCTGCACAAGAATCTTAACCCTTTTTTACAGCAGCAACAAAACTGCAAGTATCATTCAAGCCTCTCCTTAAAACATGTTGCTGGTATAAAGGATTATTTTACTTTTCCCTTTAATGTACAAGTCATTATTGCATTAAGGATATTACTTTTTTTCTTAAAGTGAATTTATTATTTGTGCTGCATAGTAGCTTTCCATAGTTAGTGTGTTGAACTGTATTTGCTACATAGTAGCTACACAAAACCATTATATATTCAAAAGGGTTGTTGCCATACAACTATCAGATCACTAGGAATCTGTATAAGTGTTGCAGTTGCAGTTTCATCAAGCCTAAAAGTCTAACAGATGGATCTAAATGAGTTAACTAAACATATATCCACTTTAACACAGAAAGTGGAAAACTTAACTCAAGGTTTAAGGGAAGTGCAGGAAGAGAATTTAACCTTAAAACACAAAGGAAGGATCAGCTTTTCTTTAATTCTGCTGATTTCCCAGAATCAAACATTAACCCACCTAGTCCTTTCTCAGGAATTCGTAGTGAATATAGAGAGTTTAAGAATGCCTGCATGCTCCTGTTCACACTACAACCCAGAACATACTCTACTGATAGAATAAAAGTTTGTACAGCCATTTCCTACTTAAAGGGACACACAAGAGCTTGGGCTAACACATTTTTTGAAAATAAAGATGAAATTCTTAACTCGCTGGATGCCTTTTTCTCTGCCATGTCAGCCTTATATAAGGATACAAATAGGCAGATTACTGCTGAGACCAATCTCAGAGCTTTAAAACAAGGCAGGTGTCCTGTTGAGGACTATGTGATAGAATTCAAAATCTGTTCATCTGACTCACAATGGAATCAAATCAGTCTCAAAAATCAATTTCGCCTAGGTCTCTCTGAACAGCTCAAAGATGAGTTATCATGAGTTGATCTTCCAAATACTTTAGATTCACTCATCAAATTATCTATTACCATGGATCGCCGTCTGAGAGAAAGACGTGCTGAAAAGTATGTACCTGAATTCTACACAAGAAGGCAATTTAATATGTTAGTTGAAAAGACTACTACCCCATCTGAACCTATGGAAATAGGAACTGTAAAAGGGTCTCACTCCAAAGAGGAGAAAAGAAGAAAATTAGCAAATTTGTGCCTATATTGTGCCAGCAAGGAACATGCTGTTGCTACCTGTCCAAACCTAACATGTCAGAAGCAGGGTAAAATTTTCTCTCTTCAAGTATCTAACAGAAGTAAAGAGACATCTTGCTGTTCTCTTTTGCTATCTTTGCAATGGGATCAAGTCCAGGTCAAGGCCAAAGCTATGATTGATTCCGGAGCTTTTGTTTTTTTATTGATGCTAATGTTGTTAAAACAAATAAAATACCTTGTGTGAAAAAAGTTACTCCTATCCCTGTGAAAGTAAATGATGGTTCATACTTCCTTAAAGGCCCATTACGCATCACACTATTCCCATTCAGGTAACAACTAATACTGGACATTCAGAATATATATCATTTGATGTTATTCCATCCTCTATCCATCCTATAATTCTGGTTTTCCCTTGGCTAAAAAAGCATAACCCTATAATTGATTGGTCTGAAAACAGTCTTACATTTCAGTCCCTTTTTTGTTCATCAACATGTTTTCCACATGTACCAATTTTACACATTGTTAACTCCATTCCTACTGATTATCAAGATTTTGCTGAGGTATTTGATCCTAAAGAAGCTGAAAATTTACCTCCCCATAGGTCATATGACCTACAAATATTAAACCGGGTTCAACAATCCCTTTTGGAAGAATATATCCTCTATCAAAACCTGAACTTCAGCATCTTAGATAGTATCTGGATGATAATCTCAGAACATGATTCATCCATCCATCCACATCATCAGCTGGAGCTGTAATATTTTTTTGTGAGAAACAAAGACGCAACTCTCAGACCCATAATTGATTAAAGAGAAATGAATAACATGACCATAAAAAATTGTTATCCTCTACCACTGATTCCTGAGCTCCTGGAACGCTTACATGAAGCAAAGATTTTCACCAAACTAGATCTCAAAGGGGCTTATAACCTCATACATATCTAGGAGGGGGATGAGTGGAAAATGGCATTCACAACTTGCTACGGCTTATTAGAATAAAGTGATGCCGTTCGGTTTATGCAACGCCACGGACACTTTTCAATTCTTCATAAAGGACATCTTCAAAGATCTACTTGATATCTGCATTATCATCTACCTAGATGACATAATAATATACTCCAAAACTCTACAAGATCATCAAAAGCATGTTAGATGGGTACTAGCTAGACTTTATAATCATCGGCTATACGCCAAACTGGGAAAATGCCAGTTCCATGTAGATACCATCCACTTCTTGGGCTATGTCATCTCAACACTGGGTGTACAAATTAATGCAGGAAAAGTTTCAGCAATTACCACTTGGCCTGCACCTACCACACGCAAGGCATTACAACGTTTCCTGGGATTTACTAACTTTTACCGCAAATTTATAAAAATGTCTCTAGTATTGTTAGACCCTTGACTAGATTAACAAAAAACAATACCAAGTTTAGATGGGATGCAGATGAACAACTTGCATTTGATCATCTTAAATCTCAATTCATCTCCGCACCCATCCTTCAGCTACCAAATCCAGAATTACA
The DNA here is from genome assembly GCF_027579735.1 of Bombina bombina. NCBI lineage: Eukaryota > Metazoa > Chordata > Amphibia > Anura > Bombinatoridae > Bombina > Bombina bombina. Next base: position 366,364,132 of record NC_069499.1, on the reverse strand, counting down.
GTATATTCTAGAAGTCGACGCATCCTGTTGTGGCATTGGGGCAGTTCTCTCTCAAAGATTAAATTCTTCATCAGCACTACACCCAATAGCCTAATACTCAAGTACTCTGAATCCTTCAGAACTAAATTATACCATCGGAGATAAGGAGCTACTAGCAATTAAGTCTGCCCTGGAATGTTGGCGTCATCTTCTTGAAGGCACTAAATTACCTTACATTATTTTCACAGATCATAAAAATGTACAATATCTTAAAAGCAACAAAACTCTGTCATCTAGACAAGTGAGATGGAGTCTTCGTTTTGAGAGATTCAATTTTCTTATAACGTACAGGCCTGGAGTAAAAAAATTGACTCTCTCTCATGGCAATATGAAATTCCCTTAGGTTCAGAAATTCCTACAGCTATAATTCCACCTGAGAAAATAATTGGGGTTCTAACGTCATTCGAAGAAGAGATCCTAATAGCTCAGCAAGCAGATCCAGAGTTATCCCAACTTAACTTACAGCAGCATGACACAGGATTGTACTACCACGGTGATCTTCTATAAATTCCTTCTTCATTACGCAACCGAATTCTCAAACATTGCCATGATTCTCCATTATCAGGACATCCTGGAATCACCAAAACTTTGGAACTTGTGAGAAGAAATTATTGGTGGCTAAAGATGAATAAAGTATTTATGAATATGTATCTACTTGCACAGTTTGTGCCAGGAATAAGATTGAACATCAAAAGCCTTTCAGGTTTCTTACACCACTTCCTATTCCAAATCGTCCATGGAATGTCATCTCTATGGACTTCATAGTTGAACTCCCTCAGTCAAACCAATACAACACCATTCTTGTTATTGTGGACCATTTTACAAAAATGGCACACTTTATACCCTTACGCCAATTACCTGGAGCTATAAAAACAGCTGAAGTTTTCATTTCTCACATAGTAAAACTTCATGGTTTACCATCTACAATTATAACTGACCGTGGTACGCAGTTCACGTCAAAATTTTGGAAAGAGCTATGCAAAATGTTCAAAATAGACTCCTGTTTAACAAGAACATATCTTCCCCAATCAAACGGATTAACAGAAAGGACAAACTAAATCTTGGAACAATATCTTCGTTGCTACAGCATACATCTTCAGGATGACTGGTTCCATCTTCTACCCATGGCAGAATTTGCTTACAATAATTATGTTAACTCCTCATCAAAGACCACTTTATTTTTTGCAAATTATGTATACCACCCAAATTCACTTCCTCTGGTTTCCACTACAAGCAACTCTCCGCCAGTGACTCAACTGTTAGAGACCATCACTCAAGGTATCAATACACTCCATAGCAATCTAAAAGAAGTACAAAGAAAATAGAAACATTACTATGACCTACGTCGCAGACCTTCCCCCAAATATCAAGAAGGAGATTTAGTTTGGTTATCAACAAAAAAAAAAAAAATTTTAAATGTACCATCTAAAAAAACTGTCCATTCCCTATAAAAAGAATTATAAATTCTAATGTGGTTGTTCTTGACTTTCCACCCACCTATAGAGTACATTCAACCTTTCATGTCTCCTTGCTTAAACCATAAAAAAAAATATCTGTCCAGCACGTCAACTCATTCCAGCACTTCCACTTCTAGTTAACAACCTAGTGGAGTATGAGGTAGAAAGGTATCTTGATTCCAGAATAAAAAAATCGAAGTCTTAAAATATCCAGTGAGCAGCAGTTGTGTGGCCGACAATGCCTTGTTGATGTCAGAGGTTAGAGGAGAATGGGCAGACTGGTTTGAGATGATAGAAAGGCAACAGTAACTCAAATAACAACTCGTTACAACCAAGGTATGCAGAATACATCTCTGAATGCACAACACGTCGAACCTTGAAGCAGATGGGCTACAGCAGCAGAAGATCACACCGGGTGCCACTCCTACTAACTAAGAACAGGAAACTGTGGCTACAATGGGCACAGGCTCATCAAAATTAGAGAAAAGAAGATTAGAAAAACGTTGCCTGGTCTGATGAGTCTCAATTTCAGCTGCGAGATTCAGATGGTAGGATCAGAATTTGGCATAAAGCTGAGGAGCCAGCCCATTTTTGGTTCAGAACCTGGGTTGTGCTTGCTTATTGGTTTGATAAATGTAGCCACTAATAAGCAAGCGCTATCCAGGGTGCTGAACCTAAAATGGGCTAGCTTCTAAGCTTTACATTCCTGCTTTTTAAATAAAGATAGCAAGAGAATGAAGACACATTTAACATTGCATATAAATGCAGTGACATCGCTCCTATAGTTATAATAGGGAGTTTTTATTGTATACTTTATTAGTCAGGTAGATTGCAGACATGACATAGATGTAGGCAGTATGTGGAAGTTAGCCGGGTGTTCCAGGGGAGTGCAGCTAAGACATGATGTAGGTGTAGGCTGTATTAGGGAGTTACTTGGGCGTTCCAGGGGGAGTAAGCTAAAATATGATGTAGGCGTTCTGTGGGAGTTAGACAATTTGAAGTGTTCTGACACAGAAATCATTTTTGGTTTCAGTCAGTCCACTGTCTGCACTGTGTGGTAAACCTTCAAATAACCCCCCCCAAAAAAAAAAAAAAAAGAGTGGACAATGTATATGGAGTGATCTGTCTCTTTAAGTTTTATTTGTGTTATCTGTGTGCCTGAACCTTTAAGACTGTGTGTGTGGTGTGAGCTGTTTGTATGCTGTTTTTTTGTGTGTGTTCTGTGATATGTCCATTTAATACTGGTTTAAATCTGTGTGCTTTGTGTGATTGTGACTTCAACTTTAATATTATGGACTCCATTTAAAGAACAATGAAGGTAGCTTTGGAGCACCTTTGGCTGCAGGCTCAAATGATCAAACCTGAAGATAAGAGTTAAGAAGCAGGGGTCATCAGCCCACTGCTTCTTAACAGGGCCATCAGCTGGTGGGCCGGTCCAGCTGCAGTGCCAGTGTGCGCAAAGTTAGAGCGGCAATGAAATTTAAAATAAATAAATAAATTTAGGCATTTTTTTTTTCTTATTGGGGCCTGGGCTATCATGTGACCACACATGAAGCACCACATACAGTCACTCAGTGTGCTACGAGTGACATCTGCAGTCCGTGGCCAGTCACAAGTTTTGTTGGCGCACACGTGCTGCTGTTGACTCTACAGTACACTGACTAAGACATGAGGCTGTGAACTCAGGGCTGCCCGGTGCCCCGCGTTGCCGTTCCGAAGGAGGAGACTAGTACCACTCAGACACTAGTAGTCTATGTCTCTGATTTCCCAGTCCAGCCCTGCTTCTTAACCTATATGCCAACTTTAAAGTCGTGTATTTCAATCTCCCCCCAGACTTCTCTGACTTAGGAGATTGACAGCCCATGCTCACATGTGAATGGCTGCGCGTGAGCAGGGGATGCTGTTGCATATGGGGTGAAGTGTTGAATGACAATTATAAATTTTGCTTCATTCACTTGGTATTCTTTATTGAAGGAGCAGTAATGCACTACTGATAGCTAGCTGAACTGAATTGGCACGACAGTGACAATAGATATACTGTATGTGCAACCGCCAAAAAGCAGCTAGCTACAGCTCCTGAGCCTACCTAGGTATCATTGTAAGCAAAAGATACAAATAGAACTAAGCAAAATACAAAATGGAAAAAATCAGTTAAGGCAGGTAGAGGTACTAAAGGCACTGCAGCTGCAAAACCTTCTTACCAAAAACAGCCTCAGAAGAGGCAAACGTGTCAAAATGGTAGAATTTGGTAAAGGTATGTAAAGATGACCAAGTAGCTGCCTTGCAAATCTATTCAATGGAAGCTTCATTTCTAAAAGTCCAAGAGAAGATGATTGCTCTTGTAGAATGAGCAGTAATTTGTTCAGGGTAAGACTTCCACAATATTAGGTATGCTAATTAATGCTTTATGCCAAGCTGCTAAAGTAATTGCAGAAGCTTTCTGTCCCTTAAGGGGACCTGAGAAATGGATAAACAAGGAAGAATTTCAGAATTGTTTAGTGACTTAAAGATAAAATGTCAATGCCTTTACTACCTCCAAGTTATAACATAATCTCTCTTTGAACTTTTTTTTTGAGCTGGGAAGAAAGATGAGACTACTATTGCCTGATTGATGTGTTCAGAAGAAACAACCATAGAAAGGAAAGAGTAGTTTATTTTAAAAAATGCTTTATCCCGATAAAAAATCAGTTATAGAGAATTACAAGATAGAGCAGAAAGCTACTCTTCTGGCTGAGGAAATAGCCAACAGAAAGAGAACCTTTCAAGACATAAGTTAAATGTCCAGTACAGATCATGCATAGGTTCAAATGGCTGAGCCTGAAGAACCCTCAAAACGAATTTAAAGTTCCATGGAGGGGAAGCAGGCTGTATAACCGGTGTTATCCTGAGCAAAGCTTGAACAAAGGCTTAAATGTCAGGATTTTTCTAAATCTTCTTGTGATACAAGACTGTAATGGCAGAAATTTTGACTTTATGGGAACTGACTTATAAACCCTTATCTAAACAATACTGCAAAAATTTAAGAAGTCAAGGAATTCTACAAGATTTCTAACGGTAATTCACATCGGGAAAGGAAGACTTTCCTGATTTGATGCCAAAATCACTGAGGCTCTTTCCTGCTTTATCCTGGACATTATCATGGATAGTAAAACAAAGGAGGAGAAAGTAAATCAGATTGAATGACCAGGGAACCACTTGTGCATTTATTAGAGTCTCTTGTGGATCTCTTGTTCTTGCAGTAGCGGGTAGCATGTAATTCAAGTGAGAAGCCATGTGGTCTATAACTGGTTTTCCCCAATAATTTACAAGCTGGTCATATACCTCCTGATTTTCTGGGGTAAAGGTACTGATGACTAAGGAAGTTCACTTCTCAAATGTCCACACGGGAGTGGGTATTGCTGAAATCATGCAATGATCAAATTCTGCCCAAGTTAGAATGTTTGCTATTTCTTCCTTTGCTTAAGCAATTTGCATAACTGACTGAAGCTTCAGAAATGACTCCTGTCTTAACAGGGGCCAATGCAGGAAAGCCCTGAAGATTGAAAGGAGTTCCAAGATGTTGATTGATAATCTTGCCTCCATAGTAAACTCCCTGTGCTTTCCAAGAACAACAAACTGAGCAACAACCAAGGCAGGTTGGTGTCCATGAAAATTACTGCCAATTCAGACATAGAAAATAGGCTCCCTGCATCAATAGCTGGTTAATCTGCCATTATGAGTGCTAGATTACAAGTGGATCACTTTTTATCGCTACTGCTCACGTGTTAACTCTGCTAGAAGTAAGCTTTTTGCACATTGGCTACCGCACATATTACAAGTTGAAAGTAAAAAGTTTTCTCTCTTGTGCTAACCCAATGCACGCATAAAGCCGAAATTAAAATATCGCAACCGTGTTAACGCATTCCACAACACACTTGAATGGAGCGGGAAAAGTGGAAAAAAAACACCCTTACTCAAGGGCAAACCTGATGACATTTTCTCAAGTGCGCTTGATATGTCACATTCCAATGCTATTCACATAGCAGAATATGTTCTATTTATTCATAAATACATATATATATATATATATATATATAATGTTTTTGGTACAATGTATATCTATACATATGTAAATGTATATTTAGACATGTATATGTATGTATCTCTATGTTAAAGCCCTTTGCATGCCTTTTTTTCTAACACCTGAGACATCATATCTGAGCCCTTATAACTATCTAATGCAATTTTTAAAATCATTTTATTAGATGGTGTTGTTATAAAAATAACTGTTCTTTTTAATGCATTTTTTCTGTTTCTTGTGCAACTTTTTAATCAAGCGTAACAGTTAACCAGAGCTCTGAAGCTCCTGATGCACATTAAAGGTGACAGTCAATACCTTAGACATCTTAAAGTCTTACTTTAGATAAAGCTTAAAGGGACATTCCAGTCAAAATTTAAATGCACATAGATTTATGACATCTTTGAATAGAAACATATTTGCAATATAAATGTATTGGCAAAAATGTTTCTAGTAAAAGTTATCCCTGTTTTAGTGTTAGCATTTTTCTCTGCACGTGCACGTGAAGCATACATAGATATTGGCACTGCACCCACAATTTAAATAATGCAGCTGTTAAGATCATCAGTGGGGCTTGTATCATGTCAGCAATTAACAAATTGAGTCATTACCATATGGTACATGCACCTTAGGCTCTCCGAGCAAGTGCTGTGATTAAAATGCTGGTGCACAGTGCATACTTAAATACACTTTTGCAACAGCTATAGCTTTTATTAGAAGCATTTTTGCTAATACATGTATATTACAAAATTTCTTCTATTCAATACAGAAATGCACCTATGTGGTTTACAATTTTGGCTGGAATATCCCTTTAAAATCTCCTTCTGCAGCTTTTCTATGTTATGCAGCAGTAACAGTAAAAAAGATTGTGATGCCATCAGTGGGCAGAGAAACAATAGTCATTTTAAAGGGACACTGAATCCAATTTTTTTCTTTCGTGATTCAGATAGAGCATGCAATTTTAACTTTCTATTTTACTCCTATTATCAATTTTTCTTTGTTCTTTTGCTATCTTTATTTTTGGTTCAGTACACTGGACAGCACTTGTTTATTGGTGGATGGATTTATCCACCAATCAGCAAGGACAACCCAGGTTGTTTACCAAAAATGGGCCGGCATCTAAACTTACATTCTTGCTTTTCAAATAAAGATAACAAGAGAATGAAGAAAATTTGAAAATAGGAGTAAATTAGAAAGTTGCTTAAAATTGCATGCTTTATCCGAATTATGAAAGAAAAAATTTGGGTTCAGTGTCCCTTTAAAATAACTTTTTTTTACTGTTTCTGCTGTCATGATATAGAAAGGTACAGGAGGATATTTGCAGCTTAATTTAAAGTAAAACTTTAAGAGGACTAAGGTGTAGACTGTATCTCCAATTCAAGTAAAATGCCCTGTAATAGAGCATGTACTCCTGTTTGAAATTAAAGGGCACATTTCTGCTACTTCGTCAGATGAGAGGTCTTTAAGCTGAGGAGGATTCTGTTTTATTTGTACTCCTGGAAGCTACATGGTACCACTCCTTAAAGAGACTGCCTACTCCAGAATTTTTATTGTGTAAAAAGAGAGTTAATCCCTTTATTACCCATCCCCCAGTTTTACACAACTAATAATGTTATATTAATACACGTTTTACCTCTGATTACTTTGTATCTAAGCCTCTGCAGACTGCCTCTTATTTCAGTTATTTTGACTGACTTGCATTTTAGCCAATCAGTGCTCTCTCATAAGTAACTCATCAGGTGTGAGCACAATGTTATCTATATGGCACTCATGAACTAACACCCTCTAGCTGTGAACAACTGTCAAATGCATCCAGGTAAGAGGTGGCCTTCAAGATTTTAGAAATTAGCATATGAGCCTACTTAGGTTTTGCTTTCAACAAAGACTACTAGGAGATCAAAGCAAATGTGATGATAAAATGAAATTGGAAAGTGTTTTAAAATTACATGCCCTATCTAAATAATTAATTTTGACTAGACTGTCCCTTTAAGGATGTCAAAGATTAGCCAATGGCCTGCGAAGGGTTTTATTCTGCCCTTTGCATGCATTTGCTTTTAACTAGTGGAGGAATGACAGCCATCAGTTGTGAAATTGCAGAGTGAATGTACTGTTTTAGGGTAGAAGGCAGATCCCTAGAACTGCCCTGGGGATAACCTTGGTGGGTAGCAAATATCTGAGTACTCTGCAGCAATGCGATGCTGCATGACACTAGCTCAGCACATAGGTTACAGAGCTGAGAAGGGGGGCACACCAACACTTCAAAACATAGCAAACACATATAAGAAGGGGTTAAATTGTCAGTAGATCACCTCTCTAAAGGAGCAGTTTTAAAGGGACACTGTACCCAAAATGTTTCTTTCGTGATTCAGATTGAGCATGAAATTTTAAGCAACTTTCTAATTTACTCCTATTATCAAATTTTCTTCATTCTCTTGGTATCTTTATTTGAAATGCAAGAATGTAAGTTTAGATGCAGGCCCATTTTGTTGAACAACCTGGGTTGTCCTTGCTGATTGGTGGATAAATCCATCCACCAATAAAAAAATGCTGTCCAGAGTACTGAAACAAAAAAAAAAGCTTAGATGCCTTCTTTTTCAAATAATGATAGCAAGAGAACGAAGAAAAATTGATAATAGGCGTAAATTAGAAAGTTGCTTAAAATTGCATGCTCTTTCTGAATTACAAAAGAAAAATTTGGGTACAGTGTCCCTTTAAGACTAGGTGATTTTGAATTATAAGGACAGGTGAATATCTAAAAATTAGATTTCAGCACAGAAATGAAGCTTAAAGGGACAGTCAAGTCCAAAATAAACTGTCATGATTCAAATAAGGCATCTAATTTGAACCCTTTGAGTGCTAACGACAGCTCTGAGCCATCGCAAATTGTCCCAGTCAGGTGCTGACGACGGCTCAGAGTTGTCGCTAGCACTCACCCACCTTGAGGGGAATCTGGGGGCTCCCACTGACTCCTACCCCGGCGATCTGGCCTGTATAGGGACAGGCATCGCCGGGGATTCACGTTTTGCGTGATCACGTCACCGCGCAACTTTATTTAAAGTTGACAATGGACAAGTTTAGGGAGATGGGGGCATGCTGCTTACAAGCCTGTATTTCAGGCATCTAAAGCAGCTACAGACTCCCAAGACCCACCGTTAGAAAGGTAATCGCCTTCAGTATAAGTCTTGGTGATCTGGAAAAAAAATATATATTTTAAAAAAGTAAAAATAAAAAAAGCTCAAAACCAGCTTAGCACCCAAGTGGGAAATGGCTTAGCAGCCAAAGGATCAAACAACTTTTCTATTTACTTTTATCACCGGCTTTTTTCTGGCCGCACCATAAAAACAACTCTGGTATTGAGAGTCCACATAAAGGCTGCGTTAGGCTCCAAAAAAGGAGCGTAGAGCATTTTTAACGCAGCTTCAACTCTCGATACCAGAGTTGCTTACGCAAGCGGCCAGCCTCAAAAACGTGCTCAGGCACGATTCTCCCATAGGAAACAATGGGGCTGTTTGAGCTGAAAAAAAACCTAACACCTGCAAAAAAGTTGCGTTCAGCTCCTAACGCAGCCCCATTGTTTGCTATGCGGAAACACTTCTTATGTCTGCACCTAACACCCTAACATGTACCCCGAGTCTAAACACCCCTAACCTTACACTTATTAACCCCTAATCTGCCGCCCCCGCTATCGCTGACCCCTGCATATTATTATTAACCCCTAATCTGCCGCTCCCTAAACCGCCGCTACTTACATTATCCCTATGTACCCCTAATCTGCTGCCCTAACATCGCCGACCCCTATATTATATTTATTAACCCCTAATCTGCCCCCCACAACGTCGCTTCCACCTGCCTACACTTATTAACCCCTAATCTGCCAACTGGACCTGAGCGCTACTATAATAAAGTTATTAACCCCTAATCCGCCTCACTAACCCTATAATAAATAGTATTAACCCCTAATCTGCCCTCCCTAACATCGCCGACACCTAACTTCAATTATTAACCCCTAATCTGCCGACTGGAGCTCACCGCTATTCTAATAAATGTATTAACCCCTAAAGCTAAGTCTAACCCTAACACTAACACCCCCCTAAGTTAAATATAATTTACATCTAACGAAATTAATTATCTCTTATTAAATAAATTATTCCTATTTAAAGCTAAATACTTACCTGTAAAATAAATCCTAATATAGCTACAATATAAATTATAATTATATTATAGCTATTTTAGGATTAATATTTATTTTACAGGCAACTTTGTAATTATTTTAACCAGGTACAATAGCTATTAAATAGTTAAGAACTATTTAATAGCTACCTAGTTAAAATAATTACAAAATTACCTGTAAAATAAATCCTAACCTAAGTTACAATTAAACCTAACACTATACTATCATTAAATTAATTAAATACAATACCTACAATTACCTACAATTAAACCTAACACTACACTATCAATAAATAAATTAAATACAATTCCTACAAATAACTACAATGAAATAAACTAACTAAAGTACAAAAAATAAAAAAGAACTAAGTTACAAAAAATAAAAAAATATTTACAAACATAAGAAAAATATTACAACAATTTTAAACTAATTACACCTACTCTAAGCCCCCTAATAAAATAACAAAAAACCCCAAAATTAAAAATGCCCTACCCTATTCTAAATTACTACAGTTCAAAGCTCTTTTACCTTACCAGCCCTGAACAGGGCCCTTTGCGGGGCATGCCCCAAAGAATTCAGCTCTTTTGCCTGTAAAAAAATAAACATACAATACCCCCCCCCCCAACATTACAACCCACCACCCACATACCCCTAATCTAACCCAAACCCCCCTTAAATAAACCTAACACTAAGCCCCTGAAGATCTTCCTACCTTATCTTCACCATACCAGGTTCACCGATCCGTCCTGAAGAGCTCCTCCGATGTCCTGATCCAAGTCCAAGCGAGGGGCTGAAGAGGTCCATGATCCGGCTGAAGTCTTCATCCAAGCGGGAGCTGAAGAGGTCCATGATCCGGATGAAGTCTTCATCCAAGCGGGAGCTGAAGAGGTCCATGATCCGGATGAAGTCTTCTATCAACGGCATCTTCAATCTTCTTTCTTCCGGATCCATCTTGCAGACTTCCGACGCGGAACATCCTCTTCTCCTGACGCCTACTAGCCGAATGACGGTTCCTTTAAGGGACGTCATTTAAGATGGCGTCCCTCGAATTCCGATTGGCTGATAGGATACTATCAGCCAATCGGAATTAAGGTAGGAATATTCTGATTGGCTGATGGAATCAGCCAATCAGAATCAAGTTCAATCCGATTGGCTGATCCAATCAGCCAATCAGATTGAGCTCGCATTCTATTGGCTGATCGGAACAGCGGCTGGAGTTTTGTCGTTAGATGTCTAACGCTCACTTCAGACACGACTCTAAATACCGGAGTTAGAAAAATCCCATTGAAAAGATAGGATACGCAATTTACGTAAGGGGATCTGCGGTATGGAAAAGTCGCGGCTGAAAAGTGAGCGTTAGACCCTATTTTGAGTGACTCCAAATACCGGAGGTAGCCTAAAACCAGCGTTAGGAGCCTCTAACGCTGGTTTTCACGGCTAACGCCAAACTCCAAATCTAGGCCTTAGACTTTGAATGTCGCCTTCAATGTGAATGCATTTTGAAAGTTTTTAACCAATAGAGGGCGTTAGTTCAAGTGTGTCATATAGATAACATTGAGCACACGCATGTGAATTTACCTAGGAGTAAGCACTGATTGTCTAAAATGCAAGTCTGTCAAAAGAACTGAAATAAGGGGGCAGTTTGCAGAGGCTTTGATACAAAGGTAATCACAGTGGTAAAAAGAATATTAATTTAACAGTGCTGGTTATGCAAAACTGGGGAATGGTAAAAAAGGGATTATCTATCTTTTTAAACAACAAAAATCCTGGTGTTGACTGTCCCTTTAAGAGGCACAGAAACGGTTACCCTCTAAAGGGAACACACACATTTTGGCACAATTTAATACTGGAGCCTTAAAAGGGAAACAAAAACAATTGAGTACTTAAAAAAGGAGAATATGTGTTTTAAAAATTAAAAGTGTAAAGGTTACTGTAATTGAGTCACTTTAAACACTAAGACATTTTTATTGAAATAACTATTTTAAGATGAATTTAAATAAGCAGGGGTAAAATAAAAATATTTGCACCAGTGCTTAACTGATGAGTACCACACAGCAGAGCAGTTGTTAAATTTAAACCAGTAAATAAAAAAAATACCTTGTAAATACCTGTTTTCAAAATAGAAACCGGGAAGTCACTGGAAACTGACGGATAGAAATAGTTCATTCACACCTCAAAGTTACAGTAAAGGTCTTTTCAATTAACCATTTGTACATTGAGGAAGGGAAATACTAATTTATATGTCTGAGATTAACCTATTGCAATCTGATTCCATCCTCAATACTTCTTAACATCTAAATGCCATTTGTATCTTGGCTTGATGGGCATACTTAAATAGTCACAGCAGGACCCTAACATCTTTAAATAGCGTATAGTAATCTCTTAATATGAATATTAGATTTTAAGCCACACAGGTGTCTTCATAAACGTGCTTTAAAACAGAATCAACCAATTGTGGACCAGATTACAAGTGGAGCATTATTTAACGCTCCCACTTGAGTGCTAATTGTGCTAGAAGTAAGCTTTTTGTGCGTGTTGGGGTGTGCTCAACTTACAAGTTGAAAGTAAACTGTTTTTGCTCGTGAGCTGACCCAATAAACGGAAAAAGCCAAACTTACCATATCACGCATGATAACCTATTTCTCCATAGAAGTCAATGGAGCAAAAAAGTTGAATAAAAACACTCTACTCACAGGCAAACCTAATCGTGTATTCTCAAATGCACTAACTGGACATAAAAATATTATTTCCAATTCCAATGTTCTTCACATACAAGTATGTATTCTTTTCTATTTATTCATAAATACATATTTTTACATATATATGATGGTATTTTTGTACAATATATATATATACCTATATTTATACATGAATACATATAGGTATAGATATATATATATATATATATATATATATATATATATATATATATATATATATATATATATGTATATATGAATAACTATTTAAAAATACATAGAACATATTCTGCTATGTGCAGAATATTGGAATGTGAAATAATGACAGTAAATACACAGTATAACACTTTAAGTATGGATATTGCATAAATATGATTTTTCACCTACTTAACTGCAAGGGGCTCCAATGCACTTATACATATATATATATACAGTATATATGTATTTATGTACACATTTATTTATGTGTTAATGTGTATATTTGTTCGTAAATACATATATACACATATAAATAAATCAATATATATGTATACACATATAAATATATATATATATATATATATATATATATATATATATATATATATATATATATATATATATATATATATATACATATATATATATATATACATATCCATCTTTAGACATGTATCTTAATGTTAAAACCCTTCGCCTGCCTTTTTTTTTTTTTTTTTTTTAACACCTGAGACCTTTGAGTCCTTTTTAAAATAATTTTTATTAGATGGTTTTATTATGAGTGTAACTGTAGTTTGTAATGAAATTTTGATGTGTTTTATGATACTTATTTTTTTTGTGAAACAGTTAACCAGAGTTCTGAGGTTGTGCTAACCTGACACGTGTTAACTTCAATTACACTCAAGCGATTGCATTTACTTTCACCTTGTAATATGAGCAAAAAATCAAATACGCGCAACTACCCAAGATAAACCCCTTTTAGCTTGCACGTAACTGTTAGCGATCTACTCGTAATCTAGCCCTGTGAGTTTCAAAAGTCCTTGCACCTACATTATTGAACTTGAAAACTGGAACTTGCCTTCATGAATGTGTTCAACAATGTATATGCAAGCAACTAGAAAAGTACTTTTGTGATGAAGGTTCGTTTGAATATCTGCTATGCATATACAATGTTGCAATGGAGTGTGTTTATTATCTACAGTTTCTGTACCTTTGAAATCCAGTTTAGGAAGATATAATAATTCCTTTCAACAGAAATCCATAGTTGCCATCTCGTTTTCAGATCACACCAAAACAGACACAATAAATTCTGTAAAAAACAATACTTGTCAACCATTTAAAAAAAAAAAACCAAAACAGTTGAAAAACCATGCCCAGTTTGTTCATCATGCCAACACAATTGGCATTTAGATGGTTTAGCAATGGTGCATGCGGAAACTAATTGCAATAGGTTCCTATGGAACTTACAATTGTGCAATCTTGTTTTAAAGCCGGTTATAAAGCCATCAGTACTGTTAGTTACAATAACAACAGCGTGAGTATGACTCAGAATCAAACATTCACATGAGTAGATGGCTAAACACCATTTGTAGATGTTGGAGCCCTGATGTGACATTTCCTGCAGGTATCCTTAGTTGTGCAGGAAATCATGTATTCAACACATATAAATATGTACTGTATATGAACATATACTATGTAAATGTGTGCTGTGTCCACTGTATACAGCTTATAAAAAAGAGATACCTGTTAAGATGTAAAAATTGCCTTTTCAAGAGTTTATAAGGTGTTTTAAAGGTGTCAATTTTAAAAGATCATATCTGGCCTTCAAAAAGGTGTTAGAAAGCATCTCAAAAATAGATAGGGATCTCCAAGAACATTTTGGCCCATAGTAAAAGTAAGGTTTCTAGCAGGGATCAGAAAATGTGATTGTAGGTTCAGGAAGGAGTTGAAAACATACTATTGTGATTGCGTCAAACCAAAAAGTGGCCTTTTCAGTCAGAAAAATAGCCAAAAAGGATTCACCCGAAAAATTGTGATCATCCTCTTTATTCAATAAGCAAGAAATAATTGTAGCTAATATAACACATATGAAACAGAAACAATGAAATATGTTAAAGTCATTTTTGCATGAGAAAGGCTATGTAAATGTTGCTTATAATATGTTTATATGTATTTATGTTGGAAATCTAGCAGGACACACATGCCTATGCACAAGTAATGCTACAATATTTATTGCTGACTAGCTCACAAACATTTTGGATATCATAAATAAGCCTTCACAAGCATTTTAATCAGATTCAGTATAGAAAAAATGCATTTCATGTAACATTAATCTGGGTATTACATGCTTCCTTTTTTCTGAAATGTTTTATTTTTACTGTAAAACAATTTTGGGCTGTTTTCAAGTTTATTTGCTATTTTAAGTACTAACCATATGCCATAAAAGTTGCATTGTGTTTATTTAAAAATAGTATTTCCTGGAAGCGGTAATATGGTTTATAAATAGCTATTAGCTATATACTTTTTCTTGAAATATGTTGCTCCTCATCGGCTTCAAAATCGTTCTCCTGGGCTATGACAAGTTGACAACAACCAGAACAAAATGAAATGTGACTCCCCCAGAATAAACTGGCTTTATATGTTAGAGATGGCTGGGGTCTCCACCTTTAAACATCTGAAGAAGATTCACAGTCACTTAGGACAAAAAAGATATAATAAAATGATTAAAAATGATACCTCATTTAGGCCTAGATTTGGAGTTCGGCGGTAGCCGTCAAAACCAGCGTTAGAGGCTCCTAACGCTGGTTTTGGCCGCCCGCTGGTATTTGGAGTCAGTGATTAAAGGGTCTAACGCTCACTTTTCAGCCGCGACTTTTCCATACCGCAGATCCCCCTACGCCATTTGCGTAGCCTATCTTTTCAATGGGATCTTTCTAACCCCGGTATTTAGAGTCGTTTCTGAAGTGAGCGTTAGAGCTCTAACGACAAGACTCCAGCCGCCTTAAAATAGCAGGAGTTAAGAGCTTTCTGGGCTAACGCCGGTTCATAAAGCTCTTAACTACTGTACCCTAAAGTACACTAACACCCATAAACTACCTATGTACCCCTAAACCGAGGCCCCCCCCACATCGCCGACACTCGATTAAAATTTTTAACCCCTAATCTGCCGACCGCCACCTACGTTATATTTATGTACCCCTAATCTGCTGCCCCTAACCCCGCCGACCCCTGTATTATATTTATTAACCCCTAACCTGCCCCCCACAACATCGCGGCCAGCTACTTAAAATAATTAACCCCTAATCTTCCGACCGCAAAGCGCCGCCACCTACGTTATCCCTATGTACCCCTAATCTGCTGCCCCTAACACCGCCGACCCCTATATTATATTTATTAACCCCTAATCTGCCCCCCACAACGTCGCCGACACCTGCCTACACTTATTAACTCCTAATCTGCCGAGCGGACCTGAGCGCTACTATAATAAAGTTATTAACCCCTAATCCGCCTCACTAACCCTATCATAAATAGTATTAACCCCTAATCTGCCCTCCCTAACATCGCCGACACCTACCTTCAATTATTAACCCCTAATCTTCCGATCGGAGCTCACCGCTATTCTAATAAATGGATTAACCCCTAAAGCTAAGTCTAACCCTAACACTAACACCCCCTAAGTTAAATATAATTTTTATCTAACGAAATAAATTAACTCTTATTAAATAACTTATTCCTATTTAAAGCTAAATACTTACCTGTAAAATAAACCCTAATATAGCTACAATATAAATTATAATTATATTATAGCTATTTTAGGATTAATATTTATTTTACAGGCAACTTTGTAATTATTTTAACCAGGTACAATAGCTATTAAATAGTTAAGAACTATTTAATAGTTACCTAGTTAAAATAATAACAAATTTACCTGTAAAATAAATCCTAACCTAAGATATAATTAAACCTAACACTACCCTATCAATAAAATAATTAAATAAACTACCTACAATTACCTACAATTAACCTAACACTACACTATTAATAAATTAATTAAACACAATTCCTACAAATAAATACAATTAAATAAACTAGCTAAAGTACAAAAAATAAAAAAGAACTAAGTTACAGAAAATAAAAAAATATTTACAAACATAAGAAAAATATTACAACAATTTTAAACTAATTACACCTACTCTAAGCCCCCTAATAAAATAACAAAGACCCCCAAAATAAAAAATTCCCTACCCTATTCTAAAATAAAAAAGTTACAAGCTCTTTTACCTTACCAGCCCTGAACAGGGCCCTTTGCGGGGCATGCCCCAAGAAGTTCAGCTCTTTTGCCTGTAAAAAAAAAACATACAATACCCCCCCCCCAACATTACAACCCACCACCCACATACCCCTAATCTAACCCAAACCCCCCTTAAATAAACCTAACACTAAGCCCCTGAAGATCTTCCTACCTTGTCTTCACCATCCAGGTATCACCGATCCGTCCTGGCTCCAAGATCTTCATCCAACCCAAGCGGGGGTTGGCGATCCATAATCCGGTGCTGAAGAGGTCCAGAAGAGGCTCCAAAGTCTTCCTCCTATCCGGCAAGAATTAAGGTAGGAATTTTCTGATTGGCTGATGGAATCCTATCAGCCAATCGGAATTCGAGGGACGCCATCTTGGATGACGTCCCTTAAAGGAACAGTCATTCGTCGTTCAGTCGTCGGTCCGGATGGATGTTCCGCGCTGGAGGTCTTCAGGATCCTGCCGCTTCGCTCCGGATGGAAGAAGATCGAAGATGCCGCTTGGAGAAGATGTTTGCCGGTCCGGATGTCCTCTTCTTGCCGGATAGGAGGAAGACTTTGGAGCCTCTTCTGGACCTCTTCAGCACCGGATTATGGATCGCCAACCCCCGCTTGGGTTGGATGAAGATCTTGGAGCCAGGACGGATCGGTGATACCTGGATGGTGAAGACAAGGTAGGAAGATCTTCAGGTGATTAGTGTTAGGTTTATTTAAGGGGGGTTTGGGTTAGATTAGGGGTATGTGGGTGGTGGGTTGTAATGTTGGGGGGGGGGTATTGTATGTTTTTTTTTTACAGGCAAAAGAGCTGAACTTCTTGGGGCATGCCCCGCAAAGGGCCCTGTTCAGGGCTGGTAAGGTAAAAGAGCTTGTAACTTTTTTAATTTAGAATAGGGTAGGGAATTTTTTATTTTGGGGGTCTTTGTTATTTTATTAGGGGGCTTAGAGTAGGTGTAATTAGTTTAAAATTGTTGTAATATTTTTCTTATGTTTGTAAATATTTTTTTATTTTCTGTAACTTAGTTCTTTTTTATTTTTTGTACTTTAGCTAGTTTATTTAATTGTATTTATTTGTAGGAATTGTGTTTAATTAATTTATTGATAGTGTAGTGTTAGGTTAATTGTAGGTAATTGTAGGTAGTTTATTTAATTATTTTATTGATAGGGTAGTGTTAAGTTTAATTATATCTTAGGTTAGGATTTATTTTACAGGTAAATTTGTTATTATTTTAACTAGGTAACTATTAAATAGTTCTTAACTATTTAATAGCTATTGTACCTGGTTAAAATAATTACAAAGTTGCCTGTAAAATAAATATTAATCCTAAAATAGCTATAATATAATTATAATTTATATTGTAGCTATATTAGGGTTTATTTTACAGGTAAGTATTTAGCTTTAAATAGGAATAAGTTATTTAATAAGAGTTAATTTATTTCGTTAGATAAAAATTATATTTAACTTAGGGGGGTGTTAGTGTTAGGGTTAGACTTAGCTTTAGGGGTTAATCCATTTATTAGAATAGCGGTGAGCTCCGATCGGAAGATTAGGGGTTAATAATTGAAGGTAGGTGTCGGCGATGTTAGGGAGGGCAGATTAGGGGTTAATACTATTTATGATAGGGTTAGTGAGGCGGATTAGGGGTTAATAACTTTATTATAGTAGCGCTCAGGTCCGCTCGGCAGATTAGGGGTTAATAAGTGTAGGCAGGTGTCGGCGACGTTGAGGGGGGCAGATTAGGGGTTAATAAATATAATATAGGGGTCGGCGATGTTAGGGCAGCAGATTAGGGGTACATAGGGATAACGTAGGTTGCGGCGGTTTACGGAGCGGCAGATTAGGGGTTAATAATATAATGCAGGGGTCAGCGATAGCAGGGGCGGCAGATTAGGGGTTAATAAGTGTAAGGTTAGGGGTGTTTAGACTCGGGGTTCATGTTAGGGCAGACGTAGGAAGTGTTTCCCCATAGGAAACAATGGGGCTGCGTTAGGAGCTGAACGCTGCTTTTTTGCAGGTGTTAGGTTTTTTTTCAGCTCAAACAGCCCCATTGTTTCCTATGGGAGAATCGTGCACAAGCACGTTTTTGAGGCCGGCCGCGTCCGTAAGCAACTCTGGTATCGAGAGTTGCATTTGCGGTAAAAATGCTCTACGCTCCTTTTTTGGAGCCTAACGCAGCATTTGATTAAACTCTCGATACCAGAGTTAAATTTATGGTGCGGCCAGAAAAAAGCCCGCGGAGCGTTAACAGCCCTTTTACCGCCAAACTCCAAATCTAGGCCTTAGGGATTACAAATGTTAACACTCTAGCTCCAGCGTTTACTCCGATAGAAGTAAGCTTTTTGCACGTATTGGGTAGCGCTCGTATTACAAGTTGAAAGTAAACTTGTGCGCTAACTCGAAGCCTATAAAAAGCTGAACTTAGAATATTTCACACGCAATAACAATTTCCCCAGAGTAGTTAATGGAGCAAAAAAGTGGAAAAAAACTTCTCGCTCGTAAATCCGATTGCATATTATCAAGTGTGCTAACCTTACATACAAATAATAATATTTCCCATTCAAATGTTCTTCACATAGAATAAAATGTTCTATTTATTCATAAATACACATATAGGTATAGATATATGCAGATATATATAAGGAAATCTATTTTAAAATACATAGAACATATTCTGCTATATGCAACATTGGAATGTCAAATATTTTTTGTAAATACACTTTATTAAAAATAAATTTTTGCATACATATGTTTTTCAAGTTTTAATCTACTTAACTGCAAAGGGCTCCAATGCACATATATATATGTTTGTAAATACATAAATACACATAAATAAATATGTACACGCACATATATATATATATATATATATATATATATACACACACACACACACAAACACATACATACAGTATACATATTTATACATGTATATTTATGTATCGCTATGTAAAAACCTTTTGCATCCTTTTTTTTTCTAATGCCCGAGACCTTATATCTTTGAGCACCTATAACTTTTTTGCAATATTTTAATTAAATATTTTTTATTAGATAGTGTTATTATGAGTGTAACTGTACTTTGTAATGTATATTTTATGGTTTTGCTAAAACAGTTAACCAGAGCTCTGGTCCAAAGTCTGTAAACTGCTGTGTATCTCACTTAACACCAAGCTGAGGTGCACAATATAAGATATGTATACAGAATTACACAAATCAATTGCAACATATGAACAAATATCACTATTAGGTTTATTATTTTAATAGTATAATAACTATATACAGTATATGTAGCAAAAATAGACCGAGCTGTCTTTATGGGATATAAAGGTTGTGTGACCAATCTATATGAGGTTGCATTGACCAAGCAAAGCAAATTCTCTTTGGTGATGTTAGAGGAATAAATATCTGAGGTAAATGTTTACTGTTTACAAAAGAAGCGTGTTATTTTTGCAATGTAAGTCATAAATTCCCCACTTTTAGGACCATTTATTTGCACACTTCTGTTTCTTTGTCTTCTATTAAGATAATGAAAACAGGCCAAGGATTATTTTGTGAGCAAGAGGGGAATAATAGAGCCTCTATATCTCCCTCTGAAAGAAGTGACATTTTTCATTTGATCAAGGGTCACATATCCTTGTTGAAATAGTGATCACCAGCAATATATGACTACAAGAAATATTTTACAGCAGGGAAAGGTGATTCTAACAGAGCTCTTAATGTCCTACTTGTACCACCTATATCAATATAATATCGGTAGTGTGAATGATTGGCCACATTCCTCCCTTGTATAGAAGGGGATGGTGCATTTTTAGTGGCTTTGAACACCACTGAAGTTCTTGATAATGACTAGGGAGTCCTTTCTGCCCCATATAAACCACACAAGGGAATGAGTGCACATGTTCAAAAGGTGCATAATGACTTTACAATATGATTGGACAAATGACAAATACCTCACTGCTTTGGCCTTTTCTTTTTGTTGGCGGAATTGTCAAACAACTCAAAGGGGTAGATTTATCAAGCAGCGGATGTTGCAATCTACCCCCGTAGTTTCAGGTTCCCCTGAAACTGAAGTTAAGAAGTCTTAAGATCGCTGCTCCTTAACTCGTCCGCCACCTCTGAGGTGGCAGACAGCAATCGCCGCTAGCAGGGGGTGTCAATCATCCCAATCGTATCTGAATGGGATGATTGACACCGCCCCTGCTAGCGGCGATTCAGGCCTAAATTACAAGTGGAGTTAAAAAATATCATTATTAAGCACTAAGACCGCTCAAGTTAAATCAATAGTGCTCTTATCCTTGCTTAAACTACAAGTTGAAGGTAAAACGTTTTGATCAAATGAAAGCCTAAGGTTCACTAACATCTGGAGCTCTGATAACATGGCCACACAAAATCCCTTTCCTCATAGACTTCTATGGGGCACACTACAAAACGCTGCACTGCCATTTGACTGAGTGTTAAACCGAAGGTGTGCTATTTTTCATACATAGATCTCCACTTCCAGTCTTCCAAAAACGAGTCGGCAACTGTAACGCCACTCTCTCGGCACATTAGACCAGGGATCTGTAAGAATTTCACATTTAAAGAGACAGTTTTATTTTTTTTAAAGATAGAAAATCCCTTTTTACACATTCCCCAATTTTGCATAACCACACAGTTATATTAATATATTTTTTACCTCTGTGAATACCTTGTATCTAAGCATCTTCTGACAGCCCCCTTATCACATGACCTTTTATTTATCTATTGACTTGCATTTTAGACAATTAGTGCTGTGTTGTGCTGACTCTTAAATAACTCCACGGGCATGAACACAATGTTCCTGTTGTGAAAAGCAAATTAAAAAGCATGTGATAAGAGGCTGTCTATAGTGGCTTAGAAACAGGCAGAAATGTAGAAGTTTAAATCTTATAAAGTATATTAATATAACAATGTTGGTTGTACAAAGATGAGGAATGGGTAGTAAAGGCATTATCTATCTTTTTAAACAACAGCAATTTCAGTGTTGACTGTCCCTTTCACTATTTCAACAAATTAGTTTTACCATTTTTATCAGTATATTACATTGTTTCAGTATTAATATTAGGGTCTTGAATTCTCACCCTATACATTATTAGATATAAAGGTGTTTCACCTATAACAATTGTGGATATTTTCTCCCAATTTTTATATCGAGTTTTACTCAATACTACCATGCTATCAGATCTTTGATCTCAATTCTGATATAGTACTTTTGGGGGTCCTACATTTACAGAAGTTCTTCCTTCTCTATTTGACAATATTAACACACGGCTAGATTACGAGTTTTGGGGTATGAGTGAAAAAGCAGCGTTAAGGCTCTTTTTCACTACCGCTGGTATTACAACTTTTTAAGGTTATGGGGCACTGCACACTTTTTTGGCCGCAACGCAACGTAACTACCGCAGCTTTTAAAAAGTCCTTTTTTTCAATGGGACTTCCTTTGCGCCGGTACGAGTTTGCCTGTTCGGCCAAAAAGTGAGCGGTACAGCCTAAAACTACAAGATTCATACCGTAAACTGAAAGTCAGTAAATATGAGTTTTACGCTACAAAGCCGTACCATAAAACGCATAACTAAAGTGCTAAAAAGTACACTAACACCCATAAACTACCTATTAACCCCTCACCAGAGGCCCTCCCACATTGCAAACACTATAATAAAATTATTAACCCCTAATCTGCCACTCCTGACATCGCCACCACTAGAATAAACATATTAACCCCTAAACTGCCGCACTCCCGCATCGTAAACACTAGTTATATATTATTAAAGGGCCACTAAACCCAAAATCTTTCTTTCGTGATTCAGGTAGAGAATACAAATTTAAACAACATTACAATTTACTTCTATTATTTATTTTGCTTAATTTTTTAGATATCGTTAGATGAAGAAAAAACAATGCACATGGGTGAGCCAATCACAGGAGGCTTCTATGTGCAGCAACCAATCAGCAGCTATTGAGCATATCTAGATATGCTTTTCAGCAAAGAATATCAAGAGAATAAAACAAATTAGATAATAGAAGTAAATTAGAAAGATGTTTAAAATTGCATTCTCTTTCTAAATCATGAAAGAAAAAATGTGGGTTTCATGTCCCTTTAACCCCTAATCTGCTGCCCCCAACTTCGTCGCCACCTACCTACATTTATTAACCCCTAATCTGCCGCCCCCAATGTCTCCGCCACCTACATTACAGTTATTAACCCCTAATCTGGTGCCCCCGACACCCGACACCTACATTATACTTATTAACCCCTAATCTGCCGCCCCTAACATCGCCGCCACCTACCTACATTTATTAACCCCTAATCTTCCGCCACCAACATCTTCGCCACTATACTAAAGTTATTAACCCCTAACCCTAAATCTAACCCTAAACCTAACACCCACTAACTTTAATGTAATTAAAATAAATCTAAATAAAACCTACGATTAATAACTAAATAATTCCTATTTACTTACCTGTAAAATAAACCCTAAGCTAGCTACAACATAAATAATAGTTACATTGTATCTAGCTTAGGTTTTATTTTTATTTCACAGCTAAGTTTGTATTTATTTTAACTAGGTAGAATAGTTAGTAAATAGTTATTAACTATTTACTAGCTACCTAGTTAAAATAAATACAATGTTACCTGTCAAATAAAACCTAATCTGAGTTACACTAACACCTAACCTTACACTACAATTAAATCAATTACATTTATTAAATACAATTAACTAAATTACAAAAAACACACTAAATTACACAAAATAAAAAAGAAATTATCAAATATTTAAACTAATTACATCTAATCTAGTAGCCCTATCAAAATAAAAAATCCCTCCCAAATTAAAAAAAACCCTAGCCTAAACTAAACTACCAATAGCCCTTAAAAGGGCCTTTTGTGTGGCATTGCCCCAAAGAAATCAGCTCTTTTACCTGTAAAAAAAAAAAAAATACAAACACCCCCCAACAGTAAAACCCACCACCCACACAACAAAACCCCCCAAATAAAATCCTAACTAAAAAAACCTAAGCTCCCCATTGCCCTGAAAAGGGCATTTGTATGGGCATTGCCCTTTAAAGGGCATTTAGCTCTTTTTCCGCCCAAACCCTAAGCTAAAAATAGATCCCACCCAATAAACCCTTAAAAAACCTAACACTAACCCCTGAAGATCCACACAGTTTTTGAAGACCCGTCATCCATCCTCAATGTATCCGGGAGAAGTCTTAATCCAAGCAGCAAGAAGTCCTCAACGAAGCCGGGAGAAGTCTTCACCCAAGCGGCAAGAAGTGGCCCTCCAGACGGGCAGAAGTCTTTATCCAGACGGCATCTTCTATCTTCATCCTTCCGGCGCAGAGCGGCTCCATCTTCAAGACATCCGGCACGGAGCATCCTCTTCTTTCCACGGCTAACGAAGAATGAAGGTTCCTTAAAGTGACGTAATCCAAGATGGCGTCCCTTGAATTCCTCAGAATTAAAGGTGAAAAAATCCTATTGGCTGATGCAATCAGCCAATAGGATTGAGCTTCAATCCTATTGGTTGATCCAATCAGCCAATAGGATTGAGCTTGCATTCTATTGGCTGTTCCAATCAGCCAATATAATGCAAGCTCAATCCTATTGGCTAAATGCATCAGCCAATAGGATTTTTTCACCTTTAATTCCGATTGGCTGATAGAATTCTATCAGCCAATCGTAATTCAAGGGAAACAATCTTGAATGACGTCACTTAAAGGAACCTTCATTGGGTGGGTTTTATTTTTAGCTTAGGGTTTGGGTGGAAAAAGAGCTAAATGCCTTTTAAGGGCAATGCCCATACAAATGCTCTTTTCAGGGCAATGGGGAGCTTAGGTTTTTTTAGTTAGGATTTTATTTGGGGGGTTTTGTTGTGTGGGTGGTGGGTTATACTGTTGGGTGGTGTTTGTATTTTTTTTTACAGGTAAAAGAGCTGATTTCTTTGGGGCAATGCCCCGCAAAAGGTCCTTTTAAGGGCTATAGGTAGTTTAGTTTAGGCTAGGGTTTTTTTTTATTTTGGGGGGGGATTTTTTATTTTGATAGAGCTATTAGATTAGGTGTAATTAGTTTAAATATTTGATATCTTTTTTATTTTGTGTAATTTAGTGTTTGTTTTTTTAGTAATTTAGTTAATTGTATTTAATAAATGTAATTTATTTAATTGTAGCGTGAGGTTAGGTTTTAGTGTAAGACAGGTTAGGTTTTTTTTTTACAGGTAAATTTGTATTTATTTTAACTAGGTACTTAGTAATTGTAAATAGTTAATAACTATTTACTAACTAGTCTACCTAGTTAAAATAAATACAAACTTAGCTGTGAAATAAAAATAAAACCTAAGATAGCTACAATGTAACTATTAGTTATATTGTAGCTAGCTTAGGGTTTATTTTATAGGTAAGTATTTCATTTTAAATAGGAATTATTTAGTTATTAACCCTTTGAGTGCAAAGCACTTTCCCACCTGGGTGCTAAGATTTTTTAATGTTTTTGCTATTTTTTTATTTTAACAATTTTTTTTTAACTTTTTATTTTATTTTTTTCAGACACTGTTGGAAAGGTTACGATTACCTTTCCAATGGTGGGTCTTGGGGGTCTGTAGTTGCTTAGATGCCTGAGATACAGGCTTCTAAGCAGCATGCCCCCTGCTCCTATACTTAACATTGTTAAGTGTAAATAAAGTTGCACGGTTACGTCATCACGTTATTGCGTGTGACATTACCACACAAAACGGGAAGCCCGGCGATGCCTGTCACTCTACAGGCCAGATCGCCGGGGTATGAGTAGGTGGGAGCCCCCAGATCTCCCTCAAGCTGGGAGATTGCTAGTGACGGCTCTGAGCCATCATTAGCACCAGAGTGGGAAACTCTGTGACGGCTCAGAGCCCTCATTAGCACTCAAAGGGTTAATAGTAGGTTTTATTTAGATTTATTTTAATAACATTAAAGTTAGTGGGAGTTAGGGTTAGGTTTAGGGGTTAATAACTTTAGTATAGTGGCGGCGACGTTGGGGGCAGCAGATTAGGGGTTAATAAGTGTAATTAGGTAGCGACGACATTGGGGCGGCAGATTAGGGGTTAATAAGTGTAATGTAGGTGTCAGCTTTGTCAGGGGCGGCAGATTAGGGATGTTTAGACTTGGGGTTTATGTTAGGTGTAAACATAAATTTTCTTTCCTCATAGGAATCAATGGGGCTGCATTACAGAGCTTTACGCTCCTTTATTGCAGGTGTTAGGCTTTTTTCAGCTGGCTCTCCCCATTGATGTCTATGGGGAAATTGTGCACGAGCACGTAAAACCAGCTCAAAGCAGCGCTGGTATTGGAGTGCGGTATGGAGCTTAATTTTGCTTTACGCTGTAATATTGCCTGCTAACGCCGGGTTTTTGGAAACCTGTAATACTAGCGCTGTAGGTAAGTGAGCAGTGACAATAACTTGCAAGTTATTACCAAGCAGCTCATAACGCAAAACTTGTAATCTAGCCAACAGACAGGGACAGAGATCCCCACAAAACTGGTTACATATCTCTTTCATTGAGGTATGACAAGGTGAGCATTTATTGATCATCTTTGCGACTGCCATGGATGTTTAACAATATTACACTATGGACTAGATTACAAATGGATCACTAATTTATTGCGCATCCGTAAAGGGGCAAATTTGCCTATTTACAGGTGCAGAAAAAATAACCAGCTATTACAAGTGGCTGGTTATTGCTACCGCAAGCTCGCAGTAGGAATTAGTGCTAAAAAATTAACCCAAATTGGTAGTGCCTTTTTTAAATAAAAATTAAGAGCATCTTTTTTTTTTTTTTTTTTTTAAACTGCACAAAGCAGTTTTTAGGGGCTACAGTTGGCGGATGTAAATATATATATATTTATTTATATTTGCTGCCCATCAATCCGTGCCTTACTCCCTTTGTTGTGCTAGTTCTCATGCCATATTTGACAGCATGAGAACGAGGCTCCCATCCGAGCCTATGGAAGCGTTCTCTCATGAGTGCAAAGCTTCCATGCAATGCGAAACGCGAGGTCGCATTTACATTACACCTAACTTGTAATACCAGCACACATTTGCATTCACTGGTATTACTAAGTTGAGTGCAAATATTGCTTTCGAGAAAGCAATATTTTGCGCACAACTGGTGTCTGCCCCTATATCTTCTGTTTTTGGTTGTGTTTCTGTTACTGCCACTTGGAGCACTATTCCTATCAACACATTCCTCTTCAATGATCTAAACTTGCCAGTGGTAGCAAGCAACTCCCGGAATTGGCAGCCCTAGTGCTTTATTTGTCTTACTACACAAATTTTTAAAATACAGAAAAGAAAATATCACAACCTTTGGAATAGAGATACACTTAAAAGGGACATCACCGGATATATAAAAAAAAAACATAAAAACAAATTTATGAGTGAAGAACAAAACTAATTCAACTATTTATATTATTAAAATAAAAAAGTGATGGTCACATTGTTTGAAAGTGATATGGAATAGCACAAGATGTTTGACCGGGAAGGGTTAAAAGGTATGTGTGTATGAATATATGTGTATGCATGTGTGCACACAAATTTACAGTATCATAAGAATGATAATATATAATATATATATAGAATGTTGATATTTTCAATTAAGCCTTTTGAAGAAAAAAAAAAACATTAACGAGGATAAGCATTCCCCTCAAAATCACCCCCACCCAAATAAAATACACCCAAGAAGGGGTTTGTTTGGCTTCAGTGGATATATAACCCTGAAAAACCTGGCTCACTTTGTATCTATCCATCACAGTTTATCTATCCATCATGTATTGCTCAGTAAAAATTAAAGTCAAGCAACCCTTGTTAGAGTTTTGTGAAGACATTTGTTCAAGTCTGCAAATATCCTGCAAGTGTGTGTGTTACATTATATAGAGTGTAGTGCTCAGGTATTGGTATCTAAATGGGGGCAAGAGAGTGTTTCAATGTTTTTTGTTGTTGTTGTTGTTTTTTTATAGTTATTTAAATGCTGAATAAACAGAGTCAGAAATGAAAAAGAATGGTTAAAGTTCATGAATAACTTATATAGAGTGATTTGATGATTTAAATATTGTATTAGGATTATTTTCCCCTTGTTTTATGTGCTTAAGAAGTGTAACCAGGGATATAATAATGTTTCATTTAAAATATATAGTAGTTCAAGATTAATTTTTTTCATTTCTATTTGTTTTATGCATGAAGTGCAAAAATAAAGAAAAATCTATCTTTTTTGTTTTCTAATTTTCACAATTTGTTTTTTTTTACTGAAAATCATAGTTATTACATTATGTATTTTTCTATGTTGGGAAAACAAAATTGATTCTAAAATGTAAACCAGGAACTGGGTAGACATGAAAGGCTGGAGAAGATTGAAACAGCCCTTGGAAATTTTTCCTACAATATGGCTTTGAAAGGTTTTTGTGGTTTGAGCCTATGAGAAATGTACACTTGACTATGCACATTGTTAATGGTAACAATAAATGCATCCAGCATGCTAAGTATGGATGTGGCTGAAACTAAACTATTTACATATATAGAGTCAATCTCTAGTAATAACGTAGAGGCATCCTGCTGTGATAAGACAGTTTACTCTGATAGTCGGTAAACTGGAATCTCTGCGTGAAGCAATGGCACGGGGAAATGTTTGTCATGCTGTTAGGAGCTAAATATGCTACATACCAATGAATGATCAAAGCTGCAATATAAATCTTGTTAGTGTCACCCACTTAGGCTCCTAGCAAAGCACAGGTGCATGATTTATTTTATGTTAGCAGTCATCTTGCCAGTGTAAGCCTGCATCTGTGTAGTTTGTGCATTCATCTATAGAAGCGGCATGGTTTAGTTTTTGTAATGGAAGGAGCTAGATTTCCCCTCTTAGGTGGGGTAATGTCTCTAGGGAGCTTGCGGTAGCAATTAGCGCTCAATAAATTAACCAGAGTTCAGACATCTGGTTAATTTTTAAAATATTCCCCAAATGCCCGCAAAATAAAGTGTGCAGTGCCTTTTTGAAAATAAAAATAGTAGCATCCTTTGGTTTTTTTTGTTTTATTTTTAAAAAAACTGGACAAATCAGTTTTTAGTGCTTAAAGTGTGTGGGTGTGGGGTGTTAGAAATAAAAAACATCACAGAAAAATGCCTTTACATAGTGGTCTACAGGGACTGTGTGTTCCCTGTAAATATATATGGATATGCTTATTTACATATACTGTATATTTATGTGTATATACACATATAAACCCATAAATAAATATATATATTGGTGTGACAAGTAGAATGTAAATACAACTAGTGCAAGTACAAGCTCCCTGGATGTGAGTGCGCAAAAACTCAGTTAGATTGAATAGGGTTTATAAATATAATCACTAAAGAGTTGAATATATAAAAAAAGGAGAGAGAAAGAATATACACTCACTAATGTAATTGTGTGTGGAGCAACTATAGTTTTGAATATATCAAAGGCAGTGTATTGTATATTGGTAAGTGCATCCAAGAATAAGTTTCTGTTATTTCAGATATGTTCAGGTTAAAATGGTATTCTTATTATAAGATGCACTTACAAAGTCTCAATGTAAATATCAATACAAGAGTGAAATAATTTGCTGCTCCTTGGTGAAAGAAGAAAACAAACAAATACTTGTATAAATGAGTGCAAATGGGTATCAATGAAAGGACACAATAGAACTGGCTGCTGTAAATGACCTACTAGTGAGCGGGAAAACCCTTTCTTGGAAATCCCTGTTAGTGTGCCCACTCAAGAAATGATATTACAAATAAATACCATATAAATAAATGGTTTGAGAGATAAATACTCTTAACAATATATACAACACAATTGCAAGTGGTTTTCACCAAATGAAATAGGAGTTAGTTAAAGGATTGGTGACACAAAATAAAAGTTGCAATGATACAAATAACTTCTGAGGTATATAGTCTGAAAGTCCTGAATAAATAAAGCTGTATAATCCTTAAATCTGTGGTAGCAAATCTTTATGTTGCTTTGTGATAATCAAAGAGGTATATATCCAAAGGAAATGTTTGTATTAACTACTTACAGGACACAACCTCAATCCTATGAGGTAAGTGTAGGGCGCAAAAAGGAGATGATCTCAGGGAGATAACACTGTATCTGGGAAAGCTGCTGCATGTAATGGATTCCTCCTCTATGTCATCTGATAGAAGTCCACCCAATTCGATGGAAGATTAGAATTCCCAAAAGGAGGCTAGAGTCCCCAAAATAAGGCAAAGATTATTTTTTGCAGGAACCTTTAGGTTGATAGTTGCCCAATGGTTTCACTGCAAATTGCAATTGCCACAGCTTGCATAAAATGTGCGTCACCTCTCCAAATCTGATTTCAAATGTTTACAAACTTAAACTGCAAGTAGACAGCACAGCACACAAGCAGACATTGTGTGGCAATTGCAATTGGCATTAAAAAAAATTGGAGAGGTGACGCACATTTTATGCAAGCTGTGGCAATTGCAATTTGCAGTGAAACCATTGGGCAACTATCAACCTAAAGGGTCCTGCAAAAAAGAATCTTTGCCTTCTTTTGGGGACTCCAGCCTCCTTTTGGGAATCCTAATCTTCCATCGAATTGGG
Organism: Bombina bombina; assembly: GCF_027579735.1. NCBI lineage: Eukaryota > Metazoa > Chordata > Amphibia > Anura > Bombinatoridae > Bombina > Bombina bombina. Next base: position 366,333,814 of record NC_069499.1, on the reverse strand, counting down.
TGGACTTCTATCAGATGACATATAGGAGGAATCCATTACATGCAGCAGCTTTCCCAAATACAGTGTTATCTCCCTGAGATCATCTCCTTTTTGCGCCCTACACTTACCTCATAGGATTGAGGTTGTGTCCTGTAAGTAGTTAAGTCGTCAGACTTTTCATCCGGGAGAGCGGGAACTCCATCCGGAGGTATTTGCACAACTGATTCTCAGTTGGGGCAAACCAGAACTGGATCTCATGGCGTCTCGCCAGAACGCCAAGCCTTCCGTGTTACAGATCCAGGTCCAGGGATCCCAAGGCGACACTGATAGATACTCTAGCAGCGCCCTGGTCTTTCAACCTGGCTTATGTGTTTCCACCGTTTCCTCTGCTCCCTCGACTGATTGCCAAGATCAAGCAGGAGAGAGCATCAGTGATTCTGATAGCACCTGCGTGGCCACGCAGGACCTGGTATGCAGATCTAGTGGACATGTCATCCTTTTCACCATGGTCTCTGCCTCTGAGACAGGACCTTCTACTTCAGGGTCCTTTCAACCATCCAAATCTAATTTCTCTGAGGCGATTGAATGCTTGATTTTATCAAAGCGTGGCTTCTCCGAGTCAGTTATTGATACCTTAATACAGGCACAAAAGCCTGTCACCAGGAAAATTTACCATAAGGTATTGGCGTAGATATCTTTATTGGTGTGAATCCAAGGGTTACTCATGGAGTAAGGTCAGGATTCCTAGGATTTTATCTTTTCTCCAAGAAGGTTTGGAAAAAGGATTGTCAGCTAGTTTCTTAAAGGGACAGATTTTTGCTCTGTCTATTCTTTTGCACTAGCGTCTGGCAGATGTTCCAGACGTTCAGGCATTTTGTCAGGCTTTAGTTTGAATCAAGCCTGTGTTTAAACCTGTTGCTCCACCATGGAGCTTAAACTTGGTTCTTAAGGTTCTTCAAGGAGTTCCGTTTGAACCTCTTCATTCCATAGATATCAAACTTTTATCTTGGAAAGTTATTATTTATTTTTTTTGGTAGCTATTTCCTCGGCTCGTAGAGTCTCTGAGCTATCTGCCTTACAATGTGATTCTCCTTATCTTATTTGTCATACGGATAAGGTAGTCCTGCGTACCAAACCTGGGTTCTTACCTAAGGTGGTATCTAACAAGAATATCAATCAAGAGATTGTGGTTCCATCCTTGTGTTACACAATCTGGACGTGGTCTGTGCTTTAAAGTTTTACTTACAAGCTACTAAAGATTTTCGTCAAGCATCTGCTTTGTTTGTTGTCTACTCTGGACAGAGGAGAGGTCAAAAGGCTTTGGCAACCTCTTTTTCTTTTTGGCTAAGAAGCTTAATCCGCTTAGCCTATGAGACTGCTGGACAGCAGCCTCCTGAAAGGATTACAGCTCATTCCACTAGAGCTGTGGCTTCCACTTGGGCCTTTTAAAATGAGGCTTCTGTTGAACAGATTTGCAAGGCGGCGACTTGGTCTTCGCTTCATACTTTTTCAAAATTTTACAAATTTGATACTTTTGCTTCTTCGGAGGCTATACTTGGGAGAAAGGTTTTACAGGCAGTGGTTCCTTCCATTTAAGTTCCTGCCTTGTCCCTCCCTTCATCCGTGTACTTTAGCTTTGGTATTGGTATCCCACAAGTAATGGATGATCTGTGGACTGGATACACCTTACAAGAGAAAACAAAATTTATGCTTACCTGATAAATTTATTTCTCTTGTGGTGTATCCAGTCCACGGCCCGCCCTGTCATTTTAAGGCAGGTAATTTTTAAATTTAAACTACAGTAACCACTACACCCTATGGTTCCTCCTTTCTCGGCTTGTTTTCGGTCGAATGACTGGCTATGACAGTTAGGGGAGGAGCTATATTACAGCTCTGCTGTGGGTGTCCTCTTGCAACTTCCTGTTGGGAATGAGAATATCCCACAAGTAATCGATGGGTGGGATATGGAGAGGTGTAGGACCAAGCTTTAGTTACTAGCTGTTATCATTTAAAATGCTACCCCTACTCAATTGTATAAAAAACAATTACGGTCTGATCATAAAATAATCAATGTGTCCGACAATAAATGTTTCACAGTGTTCAGACAGGGGAAATGTTCGAAAAAAAAGTGGACTTTCCCTCACTATACAGATGATTGGTGATGTTGTTTCCATAAAAAGTATAGGTCTTGCTACCTTAGAATATTCTGAAAGCATTACTAATGAATGTGAATCTCAGCAGCATGGGAGGGCATATTCTCAAATTATTTTTTACATACAAAATAAAGTGTGATTCATAAATCTGAAAATTATTATGTTTTGTCATATGTCAAACAATCCATATGAAATTAAATTTTATTTTAAATTACGTATATATGTCTTAAAAAAATGAAAGAGTGGTGAGATGTATGTGTGAAAATGCTCACGTTACGCTTATGGAACGCCCACGGAACACCTATATCTATGTTGTGTAGTACAATGACCATTGTTAATTAATAAAAAATAAAAAAAATTGAAAAACAAATAATCACAGCAATAATAAATCTTTGATTTGATGGGGGCATTATGGGTATACCATGCATGTTTATATGGTGTATTATTTGTTTGCATTATACTAAAAATTGTTTAGTATATATTTTAACTGACTTCATTTACTGTAAAAAGTTTTTTACTTTATTTGGCATGTATTTAATCTAAAAACAAGATTAACAGTATGGGATATTGAAAAGCACAGATTGGGCAAAAAGAGACTACACCCTGGGTGGGTACCATCCCATAGAGTGGGCTATTAAGCACCATTCGTCCCCAGTTGAGCTCCCCTCTTATATATTTTAGTCTCCCGAAGGGTAATGGGGGCAACTAAACATGGACCCCTTGCTCACTGTGCCTAGAGGGATATAGCAGCACCTCAACTGACAAGGCCCATATAGGCTGAAACATACGTCTAGAGTTAGCCATACAAATCCTTTGTTCAGATGAGAATTGTCTGGTATTTCTTAGTGGACTGTGCTTTTCAATGGGGTCAGACTGATATACTACAAGAAAGTATCATTCCATAGGTTATTATTATTATCGGTTATTTGTAGAGCGCCAACAGATTCCTCAGTGCTATAGCTATTAAGCACCATCCCTCCCCAGTTGAGCTCCTTATATATTTTAGTCTGAGTATGGGATATTGCTATCTAAAAGAAGAAAATAGCCACAACTTTTCTTGTTTACATCAGTTCACCATATAAACATGCACAGTATACCCATAATGCCCTAGATTAAATAGAATTACTATTTGTTTACATATTTAACTATCATTATGGAGCTAAAGAGGTTAAGTTCACACATGTAAAATGTTCTTGCCATCACACACTGTCCAAATGGATCATCTTCACTAACCCTCTCTGTACATGGCAAGGCTGCAGTATTTAATATTCTGCAAAGCACAGTGAAGTGCATAAAAATACTTCTTTGTGAGACAGCCTTCAAGCAATGATTCTATCATTTTAGGACATTTCATATGCACTTTTGCAATATGAATACCTTTACAAAATAGCAATATTATGATGGCCTTTAGACCATTGGGCCATGTATAGTTGCTGCAACTATTGTCCATTTGGAAGAACAGGATTGACTGTAACAGAAATAAAATACATTGCCTACTGCAAGGCTGTACAAACCAACGAGAAGTGTGGAACAGATTTTTCAATAGTAAATGACTGCTTTCTGTTATTTTCTGCTCAGAGGTGCTGAGGGCCACAAAACAAGTCCTTTGAGAGCAAGGTGTCTGCCATAGTTTGGACAGAACTTGGCTACTGCGACAGTGCTCTTACTGATTGGCTAAAGACCAAAAACAAGATTCAACATGAGGAAAGTAATAGTATTATGTTAATTCTCAATACTACAATAATATTATTATTCAGGATTTTTTTCAGAATTACAGAAAGAAATGTACTAGCAAAGGATAGCCCCTCGATAAATTGGGGTATAAACTTCAAGACCAATTTAGATATCCCAGTGTGATAAGAGCTTGTACAGTATATATGGCAAATGTATTTTCCTGCTGTGTTAAAGGGTACATCATCTTCAAGTTTGTAAAAGAAATAGTAGGAACAAGGTACCCCTTTAATAAAGCAGGATTTACTGTATATGTAGTAGCACAATTTACACAATTTTCCAGCTACTTTTAGTCTTTATTATAGACTGCATCAAATTTAATCGAACCAGATATGTGGCCACTAGTACTACAGCAACTAAATCATTTTGATTGATCTAATAGCTTTCAAAATCAATACAGGGCATGAACATCAAAAGAGCAAGTAAAGATTGCGACAGGAAGGAATTTTCCTACCTGCATAATTATGTTTGCAGATATTGCTCAAAGGATAATGGTCTTTTTGGCTTTCAATTACTTCATAGCTTAGCTTTTCTGTAACTGACAAGACACAGATGTAATGGGTAATATTTTGGTGACTGGATGAGTCCATAAATACTAATGAAGAAAGAGGGTTAATTTTATTTTTTTGTTTATTATCCATTATGAATTATTATATTTATTATATTTTAGATAAAAACACTATAGTTATTGTGAACATATATTAATAAACGTTTAAACTAAAATAAAAAAAGGAATTTAACAGGTGCATTTTTATAATAATGTTTATTAAAATGTCAGAACTTATTATAGAGCAATCATTAGTACAATTATATAAAGCGTGATATTCTACACAGATTTATATTCTTAAGGGTGTTGTGTTTATAAAGATGTGCATTTTGTTTAATTCATTTACAATTCAAAATTAGTTCTATTACTGCCATAGTCATTTTTACTTCTTTACGTGTATAAAATATGAAGGCTTAATATGCAAACAAAAATGCCATTTGTTAGCAAATGTATTGTGTTGCATACCAATGACAAAACCTTTTGAGGGTTGTTTATCTTTCTCCTTGGCTGTCACCAATCAGTGACTGATACACATAAGCTGCTGCACATATCTAGCAATCACTGTATGGCATGTAGCAGGGTCATAGTTCTGAATTCCACAGAGTGATTGACAACCTGTCTGGGGAAACTACTGTTTATGTTAAAGGACAGTCAAGTCGAAATTAAACTTTCATGATTTAGATAGGGCATATAGAATTATAAATAACTTCCAATTTACTTTTATCATCAAATGTGCTTTGTTCTCTTGCTATTCTTTGTTAAAAGCTAAACCTAGGTAGGATCATAAACTGATTTCTAAGCCGCTGAAGGCCACCTCGTTTTTCACAGTTAGACAGTGCTAGTTCATGTGTGCCGTATAGATACCATCATGCTCACTCCCGTAGGGTTACCTAGGAGTCAGCACTGTTTGGCTAAAATGCAAGTCTGTCAAAAGAAATTAGATAAGGGGCAGTCTGCAGAGACTAAGATACAAAGTAATCACAGAGGTAAAAAGTATACAGTATTAATATAACAGTGTTGAATATGCAAAACTGGGGAATGGGTAATAAAGTGATTATCTTTTTAAACAATAACATTTTTCAAGTAGACTGTCTCTTTAAAGTCAATTGAACATTGCCAAAATAAATAACAACAGTATATTGCAAAAAACAACAACGACAACAAAACATTTGTGGTGATTTCAATTCTGAGGATATCCTTGATTG